>NW_017672256.1:141483-178730 GCF_001879085.1 Nicotiana attenuata | reverse complement strand
TATTTCTAAAGATTTCACAGATTTCACTGTTTTCTCGAAAAATTGTACCCGGCTTCTATACAGCATGTTGGTTGCTTTACGTGATTTCTTGCTGCTCAGTTATTATTTACTTTTATTACTCACTGAGTTGGAGTACTCACTTTACTCCCTGCACCTCGCGTGCATTTGCAGGTATTTATTCACCCGGTAGCGGGTATTGGCTGCGTGGAGGCAGAGTTGTAGAGGTTTTAGCGAGGTGACTGCCAGCGTTTGCAGCACCTCTGTCTTTCTATGTTATTCACTATTACTGTTCAGCGTATTTCTAGACTTGTAAGTTGGAATTATATTCTTATAGATGCTCGTGACTTGTGACACCCCGGTTTGGGCAGTGTTTGGTTGTGCTTCCGCTAAGTAATATTATTGAATCGTCTTTAAAAATTGTTTATTCATGTTTATCTAATTCTGAAAAAGGCAAATAGGGTTGGTTGGCTGGCCTTGTCTTCACGAGAGGCGCCATCACGACCGGAGCGGTTTGGGTCGTGACATGTACGAAATAAACCAAGCTCTGTATTTTATGTATTCACTGCTTTTTTCCTTCCTGCCTCTTTTTCTAATTAGTGCTTTTTCTTCTTCTTTAATGTATTCCACAATCTGTTGGCGATGGAGAATGAAGAGAAGGAGGGAGCAAAGAAAAGACATTTCCATGGAAACTAGGAGAAGCAAGGTTTCCTTATTTGGTAACAATTTCTTAATCCAAATGCAGACCACAAGTTGTACAAGACTACAAGTGACAAGTGGAATTTCGGTCAAAGGAACAAAGAAGATCAAATACCCCATTTGTCCAGACGTTACCTTTGATGATTGAACATATATATACATAGATGAACAAAAAAGGAAAGCACGCCTTGTATATATCTTAATAAGGAAAATGGTAGTTCTTTCTTTTTCTTTTATTTTCTGGTAAAATGGGTACAGGTTTTAAGTATTTTTATCATTTCATAGATAACGACATTATTCGAGATGCCACATGCACACCTAATGTTATAGTGAAAAGCCAAATTGTCTTTTTTTTTTGGTCATAGTGTCAAGATTGTCATGTTTGCACTATAGGTCTAGATAGAGGAGAGAAGGAGAAAACAGAATATAACTAACAATAAAATTAAATATTTCTGCATTCATTGGTTACACTAAATCAATGAATATAAAATATATTGTTAGAAATTACCGTCTCTCCTAGAGACTTTTAGTGTGGCCCACATATAAGGTAATAAATTATTTACCTTGTCTTCCAAAGGAAATAATATATCAGATAATATTCTGTAGTTATGCATATATGGTAGTTTCTTTGATGGAAAGATATTACCATATATTAGGAGTCCCTAGGGTAATTATAATTTATGGAGAAGTCCATAGAGCTAAAGTATTTGCCTAGGAGTCCCTAGCCTATCTATAAATACGCCTGTGACTCCATCAGTCTGGCATCCTACGATAGGCACAAGCTAGAAGGCTCCTAGGTTTTCTGTCAAAGTTCTACAAGGTGATTCTATAACACTTGAACAACTATGGCTGAAGGTACATTCCTTGTTTGATTTCCACTGTGTCGCCTCTATATATGTGTTTAAATTTCTACATCGTGGTATCAGAGCCTGCCTTTAGCTGTATTGTTCAGTATCTCATCATGTTGATAGTGATTAAGAACATAGTTTAATCTTCGATATTGTCATGTTTCGATAACAATGAGTTTGAAACATGGAGTTAATCTTAGTCGGCAAATAAAGTTTAGGTTCTTGGTTATGAATGTGTTGTTGTAATTAACTACCAAATTTATGAGCTTTATGTATCTCTGCCGAGATATTTTCATTACATGTTTTAATAGTAAGAGAATCTTCTCTAATATGGTAATCCAAAATTGGATCTGCACAATTTGTGGAATGGGTGCTTTAGTCCAATTTTTGCCGTCTCTGATCAATTTTGTTGTTTCCCTACATAACGAAATAAGTTTTTCGATTATTGAACATTAAATTGTATATAATGTAGCAATTCAGATATAGAGCAAACTATATAGAATGAATGAAGATCAAGAACATATTAGACAGCAGAAGAAGAAGAAGAGGAAGAGAGAACGGAGAGATGTAATCAATTAGGCTAGAATTCTTATCTCTTTCTTATTGTGTATCTGTATTACAATACATGAATATATATAGAGTGTATATCCAATGATATTGCAGCTCTAGATTACAGTTATGAAAGGAATCTATCTTAACTAACACTTTAACAGATTTTACTAACTTAACTAACTCTAACAACCTTTAACTAACTTAACTAACTTCTTGAAGTTTATGAACTGAGTTAGATTTTAGCTATTCTCTACTTCCTATTTCTTCCATCATACTCAATACTCCCCCTCAAGCTAGGTGGTGTAAAGATGTTGAGCAATCCTAGCTTGGACCTTAGATACATGTGTTGAGCTTTGTTTAACCCTTTGGTAAGTATTTTAGCTGGTTGTTCAGTAGTGCCAATGTATTCTGTCTTCACAAGACCTTGCTGTATTTTCTCTCTTATGAAGTGGCAATCTATCTCAATGTGTTTTGTTCTTTCGTGAAAGACTGGATTAGCTGCAATTTCAATTGCAGCTTTGCTGTCACTGTAGATGGTTACAGGAAGTTCAACTTTGAAGCCAATTTCTTTGAGCATTCCTAGTATCCATGTCAATTCTGCTACTGCTGAAGCCATGCTTCTATATTCAAATTCAGCAGAACTCCTTGAAATTGTAGTTTGTTTCTTTAATTTCCAAGACACAGTTGAATCTCCAATTTTTACTAAGAAACCAGTGTCTGACTTTCTTGTTTGTGGACATGCTGCCCAGTCAGCATCACAAAATGCTGTGATGTTATCTTGTGACTTATTGGATAAGAGTACTCCTAGACCAGGCTCATTTTTGATATACTTAACTATTCTATGGGCTGCTTCCATATGAGATCTTTTTGGTTGTTGTAGAAATTGGCTTAGATTCTGCACGCTAAAAGTTATGTCAGGCCTTGTGACTGTGAGATATAACAACTTTCCAATAAGCCTTTGATATGAACCTATGTCAGATATGACTTCATCCTTAGTAATTGAGACAGTTGATAGATGTTCATCATATTCCTTGGTTGTGAGTTTTGAATTACTGTCCATAGGTGTTCCTATTGGTTTTGCAGCTGAAAAACCAAGTTCAGATATTAGTTCTAATGCATATTTTCTTTAATGCATTAAGATTCCCTTTTCTGACCTTGCAAATTCAATCCCTAGAAAGTACTTTAATTCACCCAAGTCCTTTATCTTGAAGGCTTTCTGTAATGCAGCTTTGGTATCTTGTATGAGTTCCATACTGTCACCTGTTATCAGCATATCATCAACATAAATGAGCACCACTGTAGTGCCTGTGTCTGTTTTCTTAATGAATAGAGAATGATCAAATTTACTTTGAACAAACTGGAACCTTAACAAGGCTTCTGTTATTTTAGCATTGCATTATCTTGGTGCCTGCTTTAGACCATATAGGGATTTTATGAGTCTACATACTTTAGTCTCCCCCTGACTCTAAAATCCCTGTGGTAGTGTCATATAGATCTCATCAGTAAGATCTCCCTGTAGAAATGCATTATATACATCCATTTGATGTATGTGCCAACTTCTTGCAGCTGCTATAGATAGAACTGACCTAATTGTCACCATTTTGACTACAGGAGAGAATGTCTCTTGGTAGTCTATACCTTCTTGTTGACTATAGCCTTTTGCTACTAGTCTTGCCTTAAGTCTTTCTACTTCACCTGTTGCCTTGTATTTGATTTTGTATATCCACTTGCATCCAATTGGTTTCTTACCTTCTGGTAAGTTTACTATCTCCCATCTATTATTTTCTTGTAGAGCTTTAATTTCTGCTTGCATAGCTTCAATCCATGCTGGATCTTGAGCTGCCTCAGTATAGGACTGAGGTTCTGTGACTGATGAAAAGGCTGCAAGAAAAGCAGTATACTTTGGTGAGATGTTATTATAAGAAATATAGTTAGAAATTGGATAATTAGCTTTGTTATGTAAGCTGAGTGATATGAAATCTTTTTTCCATATTGGTGGCTTAGAAGTTCTTGTAGTCTTTCTGGTAGGTTCCACTCTTGGTTTTTGCTTTGACACAGTCTGAGATGGCAGTTGTTGAACTATTGGTGCCCTTGTGATTTCTGGCATAGGTTGTATGTCTACATTGATCTGTGACTGTAATGTGGACTGTGTTTTTGTAGTAATTTCAGCTAGAGGTACTGCTATAGGAGTTTGTAGCTGTTGATTTCAACTTGACTCTTGATAGCTGCTAGAGGTCTGTTGTTCCAACATTTGTGCGTGTTGTTCATCTATTTGAGACTCTTCTGTTATAGTATTGTTAAATATAGGACTCTCAGTAGTATTCCATTTAAATGGAAATACATCTTCTCTGAAACTAACATCCCTGTTGACAAAGAAGCATTTGTTAGTAATATCATACAGTATATAGCCCTTTTGTACTTCTGAGTATCCCATTAGAACACTTGTTCTTGTTCTAGGTTGAAGCTTATCAGTTTCAGCGATATTCTTTGCATAGCAAAGGCATCCCATCACTCTTAAATGTTTAACAGAAGGTTTTCTATGATACATTTTTTCATAGGGAGAAATTTTTATCACAGATGATGGTAGTCTATTAATAAGATATACAGCGGTTTGTACACAGTGTCCCCAGAATTTCAGAGGAATATTTGCTTGAAATCTAATTGCTCTTGTTATTTCTAGGATATGTCTGTGTTTCCTTTCTGCTATGCCATTTTGTTGGGTTGTATAAGCACAAGACCCTTTGATGCATTATCCCTAATTGCTTGAATGTATTGTTATAAGTCTCATTAAGAAACTCAGTACCATTATCTGTTCTAACCACTTTGACCATAGTATTAAACTGAGTTGAACATATTTTAGGAAGAATGGAATAACAATGCATACATCATATTTGAGTTTCAGCAAGTACACCCATGTCATTCTAGTGTGATCATCTACTATGGTTAGAAAGTATTTATTTCCATCAAAGGTTTGAACTTTGTAAGGTCCCCATACATCCATGTGAATAAGATCAAACTTAGCACTGCTTCTACTCAAACTAGTAGGAAAAGGAAGTCTACATTATTTTGCACATGGACATATGCTACACTTGTCAATAATTCCTGTTATAACCTGACTACTAGCAGGAAAAATCTTATTCAAAGTAGTACTAGCTACATGACCAAATCTCATATGCCATAGTTTTATTTCTTCTATACTAACAACAGTAACTTCATAAGCATTTAATCCTGTTCCTCCAAGTTTTCCAGTTGACTTGTTTAATAGCAGATATAATCCATCATCCTTTTTACCAATCTCCTTCACCTTGCCATTGTAAAGATCCTGAAAAACACAGAAGTTAGGATAGAAAGCAGCTACACAATTCAACTGTTTTGTAGCCTGTGATACTGACATAAGATTATATTTAAACTAAGGTAACAAAAAAACATTAGTTAGAGTACTATTATCAGAAACTTTGCTTGAACCAATGTGAGTTACTTTTGATACTTCACCATTTGGTAACTGCACATTTTTTCCATTTGTACTTTTTAGCAAAGAGGCTCTGTCTAGCATGTTTATATCAGACACCATGTGGTTTGTTGCACCAGTGTCAATGATCCAATCATTAAGACTTTTGGATACTAACATGACTTTACTGTTGCAAATACCTGGTTATGTACCTGCTACATTGGCTGAAGAGCCAGTGTGTGAATTGGTACTTTGTTGATGACTTTGATTCAGCATTTGAACAATCTGATCATATTGAGACTGAGTGAAAGCACACACTCCTGTTTGAGTTATTTGTCCTGGAACTTGTGCCACTTGTGAAGGTGTATAATGCATCCTGCTTGCTTTATTGTTTCCTTAGTTATCCAGTTGTGTCATTTGTTCATTTGCTTCTTGTGAGAGCACATCGTAAGCTGCAGAGGATCCACCAGATCCCCCTTTCCTTTTGAACCTAGATTCTTGAGGCTATGCTTTAAGCTTATAACAATTTTCTTTGGTATGATTCCTCATTTTGCAATGGTCACAGTACAGATTACTGGTTTTTCTTAACCTCTGATTTTAATATTCAATTTTGGAATACATAGCAATAGGATCAAGATTGGGCATAGTAACCAACAAACCAACTGAGTTGGAAGCTGCCCCCATAGCCTTTTGAGCTTCATCACTTACTACCATAGCATATGCTTGATTCACTGATGGCAATGGTATCATCAGAAGAATTTGACTTCTAGCCTGTAGGTAGTTATCATTTAATCCCATTAAAAATTAATACAATTTCTGTCGTTGGAGATAAAGAACAAACTCTCTTGATTTATCACATTTGCATCCAGGTAGTGGCACTAATGCTTCTAGTTCAACCCATAGCTCTTTAAGCTTAGTAAAATATGTTGCTACAGAAGCTGTTCCTTGGGTTAGCCTAACAATTACTTGATGTAAACTGAAGGATCTAGACCCATCCACCTTATTGAATCTTTCTTTAAGATCTTCCCACACATCTTGAGCACTACCAGCATAAACTATTCCCCCCAACAGATTGCTAGAAACAGTATTAATAATCCAAGATTGAACTATGGCATTACACCTTTCCCACTGGTACCATAATTCTTCCCTAAAGTTCTCTTTCTTCCAAGAACCATCAACAAATCCCAGCTTGTTTCTTCCTAGTAAAGCTATTCTCATGTATTTGCTCCATAGGGAATAATTTTCTGCTCCAGTTAACTGTAAAGAGATGAGTGAAATGCCACTTACATCTGTTGAATGCAGATACAAGGGGTAGTTATGATCCATCACTGGTGTGCTTCCTGGTGCAGGTTGTGTTGTACTCGCATCAACTTGAATCACAGGTACTCCAGTTCCATTTTCCAGATTCTCTGCATCATTGATTGCCATGCTTCAATGATTGAATTGTTTGTTCAGATACTCAACTTGATATAGAATCTGCTTCTGCCTTCTTTACAGTTTCAGCAGATTTTTCAAGAACTGTAGATTTTCAGAACTTTGCGGAAGTAATTAAACTCTTATGCTCTGATACCATGTAGCAATTCAGATGTAGAGCAAACTATATAGAATGAATGAAGATCAAGAACATATTAGACAGAAGAAGAAGAAGAAGAAGAAGAAGAAGAAGAAGAAGAAGAAGAAGAAGAAGAAGAAGAAGAAACGAAGAGGAAGAAGAGGAAGAGAGAACAGAGAGATGTAATCAATTAGGCTAGAATTCTTATCTCTTTCTTATTGTGTATCTGTATTGTAATACATGAATATATATAGAGTGCATATCCAATGATATTGCAGTTCTAGATTACAGTTATAAAATGAATCTATCTTAACTAACACTTTAACAGATTTTACTAACTTAACGAACTCTAACAACCTTTAACTAACTTAACTAACTTCTTGAAGTTTATGAACTGAGTTAGATTTTAGCTATTCTCTACTTCTTATTTCTTCCATCATACTCAATAATATATTTATCTTATTTATTTTATACTATCCGATTTTATTTTGCCAGATAATCAATTTCAAGAATTTTACTTTTAATCATGGAGATTCTTCTCTTTCAAGAAAGTACATTTCTTGGAGAAAACACAAGAAGTAAGGCAACTTTAGTAAAACTTTCACAAAGAGACTGCTATTCACTATATTACTAGAACCAGGAACACAAGAAGAAAAAGGGATGTACATTCACAACAGAATTCAGTCATGCATTAATACTCATAACTATTGCAATTAATTTATTATCTACTCATATGAAAAGTTGAATAACCATTCAAGAATTAATGAGAACACTTCAGTGGCGGATGACTTTTGCGCTTCCTAGACAAATCAATTGTTATTTTTTCATTTAGTAAGAGAATTCTAAGGGTGGGGAGTGGGGGTTAATTAATATATATCAAGAGCAAGGAATGAGAAAATAAAAAGCAAAATAAAAAAGAGAAAAAACAAGCAAACACCTTTCTTGGTTTATGAGGTGTGTGACATTATCAATGTAAGAACCAACTTTATATTATATAGATAGATATGGATATATGTATATAATTTCATAAATTCACTTATATGATTTTTATGATCGCGCAAAGCGCGAATAAATTCACTAGTTTCAATTATAATGCCACAAATTCAAGCATCAGTAACTTTCTTAGCATCGTTGTCCAATCAGACTTTCTCTACTCATTTTGTTAATTCTTAACTACCATTTAATAATAACAATAATAATAATAATAATAATAATAATAATAATAATAATAATAATAATTTATTTCAACTTTGTTGTTTTTGGATAACGGTACCCATGGGCGAAGCTAGGTTGGCCTAAGGATGGTCAACTTACCACCCTTCGCCGAAAAATTATACTATGTATAAGGTAAAATATTACTCCCTCCGGTTCACAATAAGTGTCCAATTTGTTTTTAGCACGCCCATTAAGAAAATACTAAATTCTATACGAAAATACCTACTATGACTAAACTACCCCTAATTAAACATTTAATGTGAGGAGTAAGAATTTTTTTTAGGGATATGTACATAGGAGTTATTTTGTAAAAACAAATTGAATTCTTTCTTGATTACATAACTAGACACTTATTTTGAACCAAAATGAAAAAGCAAATTGGACACTTATTGTGAACCGGAGGGAGTACTTGTTATTGATTAAAAATAGACTTTAAACACCCTTACATAGCCCACTGACAAAAGGTGTTCAAAATTTGAATACCCTTATTAAATTTCCTGACTTCGCCACTTAAGGTACCATTAAGAGTTTTCAACAATAGCCATAAGATTTGACAGTTTTGCTACTTAAAACGTGGTGAAGCGTTAATCTAGATAAACAACTTACTTATTCTTTGGATATAATTGAAAATGTTGTGGGAACCTATGCTTGCCACACATCATTGCGTTATAAATTGTTGTTTCAATTCTATAAACAAATTTATAAGTGTTTCTTTTGTAAGTTGATGGAATTTATTTACAACATAAACAAAGTCAAAAATAAAAATTTATTCCAACGAAGTATATCCGAATGTCAATCGTGCTGAATTATCTCATCCTGAAAATTAAAGATACCCCTATTTTGCCTGGTTCCATAAACTAAATGAGCTCATATGAGTATGATATTCTATCCATGTAAAAATTTATATGTACTGAATCAGGAGCTTAGTTTAGTAGCAATGCTCTTTTTATTGGCATGGCGCTACTCGATATTATCAATAAAATACGAAGAGGAGACGAAAAGGAAAGGCTTATGATGAACATTTATTAGAGCGGAGATAAATACATGACACATTATAAGCTAATAAAATTTTATTAACACTCAGTATGGGTACGTTTTTATCTTTTTTATCTGCTTCCTGCCCCGCCCCCGCCCCCGCCCCCTCCCTTTAATTTTATATTCATAAACACTCAAATACAAATAAGTTTTTGCTTCTTTTTTTTTTTTGTTTGAAAATGGCCGGTATATTCCTCGGGAAGTTCTAAATTATTTATAAGTTTTGGCCCACGAGGAATCTTGTCAATATATTTAATAGTTGTGTAAAAGATATTTCAGATAAGGAACGAATAAAAATAATTTGATTAGGCAAAGGGGGAAGTTGTTAGGGGTGGGTGGTGACTAGGGGTGGCATCGGTCGGTTCGGTTACGAATATTATCGGTTTAGCATATCGGTTATCGATTTACAAATTTGATAAATAGATAACCGAACCGATAAGATATCGATTATCGATTATCGGTTAATCGGTTATCGATTTAGTTATCGGTTTACCCGATAAGATAACTCAATCTAGAGTTAAGCAAAAAAGAGAAGACAATTCACTGGAGGTAAGCAAAAAAGAGAAGAATTCACATAGTATACTACCCATTTATGCGTTCTGTCCAGTGGCCACAACTGGAATAGTACTAATTCTTCAACGACAATTGTCCAAATACATTAATAATAATACAAAGTAGTAGCAATTTCACCTTAAAATTAACAAGTCCAAATATATAGTACTAATAGTTCAAATTCAAGTTAACAAGATAACAACTACTCAATCCTTATAGGCTTCACCAAATAAACTGGATATTGTTTGTCAAATGCCTAACCTGAAAAAAGAAACCATAGAGCAAAACCTTGATCTGTGTATGGGCAATACTAACACAGAAAGGAAAATCGCCTAGAAGGCAAGAAAATGTTGTCCTATTGTCAAAGCTCAGCGTTCTGTACAGAAGAATAATGTTAAAAAATATACCGAAACTGACGAAGATTGTCGATTAAGAATTGATAAGTGCGAAGAGAAACTGGTAGTAGGTGTAGGCTGCACAACGTAAGCTAACAAAATTAAGAAACGAAAATAAAAAAATAAAGAATCATTAACAGTCAAAAATACCAATATGTGGATGAATTTTGTTATAGAAATTAAAAGCCTATTGTATAAGACTAAAGACTTATGCTAGGAGTAACTAGGATTTATGAAGAATGAAGATGAAGCAACTAAAGAGTTCTGTTAAGAAAGAATAGGAGAGAATGAACTGAAGCCCTAGTGGCCTAGCATATTTATATACTTAAGGGTAAAATAGTTATTTTTTTAACAAAATTTACAAACCGAGACCCAAATCGATAATTCAATAGTGAAAAAATTCTAAACCGTTACCGAACCATTAACCCAATAACCCGATACCGATAACCCTATAAATATTAACGTTCGAATTATCGGTTTTACCTGATATATGCCTAACCCTAGTGGTGACGGGGAATCTTATCAAATTATCGTTGGAGAAGGCTGTGTTTAAATCGCCTTCCCAGGAATTTTGATGTTACGGGCTGGGGGCGGAGCTAGACTTTAGTCTGCGGGTTGGATTGGCCCGAATCCAGAAATTATGATTCAATTCTATCTTAAGAAATTTATGAAATATGGATAAATTATTAATTTAAAACTCGGTGACCTAAATGATTACGAATTAACCTCATTCTTTAGGCAAACAGTTTTGCTCAACATTTTCTGTCGATTGTCAGCTTGTCAAACAGCCTAAATGATATGCTAAGATGCCTAGGCAATAATTAGTGAAAAAAAGAAATGATTCCTCGACTAACTCCCCCCTCCGTTGTTGAATAGGCCGGTATTGAGCAGCTAGCTTCTTGTTCGTAGTTTTGTTACTGTATGTATCATCTCATCTTATCTCATAGGTTTTGACAATTTCGTTTTTTTTTCCAAAGGCTAACTTTACACTGTCTGCTTAAGCCTTAAATTACAACACCTTCAAAGAAATCCAAGTCCTTCAAAGAAGTGGGTGGGGAGAAAAACCGCTGGCTCTTTCTAACTTTGCCATTTTTTTACTTTCAAACTCGTATTAATTCATAAATATAATCATTTTTAGCCAATTATGATTTATTTCTTCAGTTATGCGGGAACAAGTTAGTGGTAGAAAAGGTCTAATAGTATTATACTGAATTCAAATTTCCAATAACAAAAGCTTTGGTTCAATAGTAACAACTCATCACAATGTGCAGATTAAACGTACGTCATGAGTTTGAATTAGTAACTCATAGGTAAACCGCTGTTTATCTTGCATTCCAGAAGTAACTTATCACTAGGGTGTCAAATGGGCGAGTTGAGCTGATTTTGGGCAGGTAAAAAAGGATTGAATTAATAAATAGGAAGCGGGTTATTGACTTGCCCAAAAGTTATTTGGGTAGGGTCAAAATGCGCTAAAATTTGGGTCATAACTGTTAGATCTAATTTTAATAACGCCAATAATATATTTGTGCAGGAAATCAATCAGAAGAGATCAAGGAATCAATGAGCTACTACGAGATTGTTGAAGCCAATCTGAATGCTTAAGGAAAGATAACAATCAACAAAGATTGTGGATAGCTGCAATGGAAAGAATCTTTGAAAGCCTAAAACTAAGGCGTCAATCAAGGCCAACATATTCAAGGAGCAAATCAAGGAGATTAGCTGATCTGCCAATTTTGGAAAGACCAACAATCAAGGAGCAAATCCTCATCTTCAACGTCTGGAGAAAGAAAGCGATCAAGAGCTGCCAACTATGGAAGGACCAACAATTAAAGAGTAAAATCTCACCATCAATGACTGTAGAAGGAAGGCGACCAATCTCCTCTCATCAAGGAAGAGCAACGACTAGCAATCTTATTCTTGGAAAGAATCAATCTCTTTCCAAGGATCAAATCCCTTGGGTTGTCAAATCTCGTCTGCTCAAGGTCTTCACCAAAGTATTTATGCTTAGTTTTCAGCCTTAGAAAAAACATACGTTGATCAAACCAAAATTCTCTCTTTATTCTACTGCAAACAAACATTGTAGTTCCTTGAGACCTGCTGTGTAACAAGTCAGAGAAAAAGGAGAGTATAACACTGGTGAGGCATTGTATCAAAAGAAGACGAGTGTTATAGGAACTGAGCTATCACATCATTTCCATTGTACTCGAAGAAACACATTTACTAAAGAGAACTCCCTTGCAACCCAAGGGGACTGGACTAGGATTCACATTGAATCCGAACCAGTATAAAATTTCGGTGTCTTTAATTTCTGCACTTACTTTCTGTGTTTTATATTCTGCTACTATAACTGTTAGGTTATTGCATCAAGTTGACTAATTGGTAAATCAGTCAACTAATAGAGTTTAAGTTTAAAAAATATACAATTCATCCCCCTCTTGTACTTTCAATTGGTATCAAACCAAGGCTCACATTCTATTCTTTGCTTAACAGCTTGTGAGAAAAGATCATGGCATACCAAGTCATCATAGGAGCTCTCTTCCCAGAAGGAACTTCACAAGTTAGACCACCATACTTCAATGGTCAACATTTCTCTCACTGGAAAGTGCGTATGGAGATCTTTGCCAAGGCTTATGACGTTAAAGTTTGGAGAGTCATCAAAAAAGGGAAATTATCCCTTACCTGCTACTACTCCACCACTTGCTGATCCTGAAGATATTAATTCATATACAAAAGAGCAAATGGAAGTAGTACAAGTTAACAATAAGGCAAGAAATCTGCTGCACAATGCTATAAGTGGTGAAGAATATGAGAAAAACTTTAGTTGTGATACAGCCAAAGAAATGTGGGACAAGCTTGAGGTTACATACGAAGGAACCAGCAAAGTAAAGGAAACACATATCAATATGTTGGTTCATGATTACGAACTCTTCTCTATGAAAGAAGGAGAATCTATTGAAGAGATATTTGCCAGGTTTAGCAAAATAATTAGCGATGTTAAGGCATTTGGGAAGCCATATACTAGCGGCGATCAAGTCAGAAAAATTCTCAGAAGCCTGCCAACCACTTGTCAGACCAAAGTAGTCACACTTGAATCTCAAGATCTAAACAAATTGTCATATGATGAACTACGAGGAGAACTCATAGCTTTTGAAAGGACGCATCTCAAGAAAACCAGTCAAGAAAAGATAAAGAAGATAGTTGCATTCAAAGCTTCAAATGAAATAGCTGAAAATAAAATCGATGATGATCCTGAAGCCCTACAAGAAGAAATTGCTATGCTATCAAGAAACATGGATGGGTTAATGAGAAGATTCAAAAACACAAAGAAAGGAAGAATGCCACCCAGATGATCCAGGCAATACAATGAACACGACAAAAATGATAGAAAAT
The DNA here is from genome assembly GCF_001879085.1 of Nicotiana attenuata. Lineage (NCBI taxonomy): Eukaryota > Viridiplantae > Streptophyta > Magnoliopsida > Solanales > Solanaceae > Nicotiana > Nicotiana attenuata. The sequence goes on along the minus strand of NW_017672256.1, from coordinate 165,047 downwards.
GCTATGAGTGTGGAAGATTTGGACTTATTCAAGCTGAGTGCCCAGAACTAAAAAGAAAAATTTCTAGAGGCTTTAACAAGAACAAATCCTTTGAAAGCTGGAGTGATGAAGATAGTTCAGAGCACGAAGAGATAGCAAATCTTTGCTTTATGACGATTCTGGAAAATGAGATGAACAAATCCTCAGGATGCTGGACAGATGAGGACACTTCAGATGAAGAAGGCAAGGATGATAATGAAAATTGTTTCATGGCACGAGGTGAAACAAGTGAGGTAAGATCTTATGATTGTGAAAGATGCAATGAATTGCAAGATATTCTTGATTTAAATCTGAAAGAATCTCAAAAAATGATGAATGAGCTTAAGAGACTAAATAGAGAGGTTAAAGACTGGAAACTCAAACACGAAGTATGTGAAATTGAAAAAGAAGTACTTCAAGAAGAGTTCGAGGAATTGCAAATGCAACTTAATGGCATACGCAAATCCACCAGTCACAGTTCTGTCAGGTCAAACCAGGCGACTTACAAGTCAACTGAAAAAGGACCAGCTAGAACGAAGTCCACTAGTACTAACACTAATGAAAGACCTAAAGGTAGGTCAGAACTTACGTGTCACTATTGTAACAAAAGTGGGCACAAACATTCATTTTGTTGCTTTCGTAAAGCCAACATGTCAGGATGGGTTTGGAAACCAAAAAACAATTCTGAATCTAGCAATACTAACCCTCCAGGACCAAGCAAGCTTGGGTACCTAAAAGAAAGTGATCATTATGTTTTGCAGGAACATCACAGAATAAGCCGCAAAGGAAAATGGTAACTAAATAGTGCGTGTTCCAGTCACATGACAGGTGACAACAACCTGTTCAAAGAAGTTACAAAAAATGATGAAGGAAATGTTAAGTTTGGGGATGACTCAAAAGGTAAAATAATTGGTACTGGAATGATTCCTTTCAATAACAACTGGGACATCACTGAAGTGTATCTCGTTGATGGACTCAACTACAATCCCCTGAGCATAAGTGAACTATGCGACTCGGGATATGAGGTAAACTTTAAGAAAACAGGTTGTTCTATTGAGGATGAATCAGGTAAAACAGTTCTCCCTGGTAAAAGGATGAAGCTTTAAGAAATTTTGAGATTTTATGCAAAAAAATTAAAAGAGAAAAGGGATATCTGATTTCAACAATTCAGAGTGATCTTGGAGGAGAATTTGAAAGCTGAGCATTTGAAGATTTCTGCAATGATCAGGGATACACTCATAATTTCTCGGCACCACGATCACCACAGAAAAATGGGGTGGTAGAAAGAAAAAACAGAACCCTCCAAGATATGGCAAGAACTATGTTACTCGATTATTCACTGCCAAACCACTTCTGGGCAGAAGGTGTAAGTACAGCATGTCACATTCTCAATCGATGTCTCATAAGGCCCATTTTGAAGAAGAATCCTAATGAATTATGGAAAGGTAAACGTCCAAACATCATTTACTTTCATCTTTTCGGAAGCAAGTGTTTTATTCACAATAACGGTAAGGACAATCTTTGAAAATTCAATCCAAGAAGTGATGAAGATATTTTTATGGGTTATTCATCGAATAGTAGAGCTTTTAGAGTCTATAATAAACGTACATTATGTGTAGAAGAATCTGTACATGTTATATTCAATCAAAATAATCCCTTGGTCGAGAAAGAAACTACTGCAGGTGAAGAAGATCAAGCTCAAGAAAGCCAGGAGACTAGCAAATCTCAAGAGTCAACTGACATATCTGCTACGATAGAGTCGACTAATGCAATCAGCAGCAGTGTACCAGATTATCCAAGAGAGTCGACTACAAACATCGTACGCCCAAATGAATGGAGAAGCGAACCTGAATATCCTCAAAAAATCATCATTGGGGATCCAAATGAAGGAATAAAAACCAGGGGAGCTCTAAAAAAGAAAGCAAATGTTGCGTTAATCTATCAAGTTGAACCAAAGAAGATAGAGGAAGCTCTAAAATATTCGAGTTGGGTTCAAGCAATACAGGAAGAGTTAGATCAGTTTAGTAAAAATCAGGTGTGGAATTTGATACCCAAACCTGAAAATGTTTCTGTAATCGGAACGAAGTGGGTCTTCAGAAATAAATTGAACGAGGATGGAAAGGTCGTAAGGAATAAAGCCAGACCAGTTGCTCAGGTATATTCACAACAGGAAGGAGTCGACTATGATGAAACCTTCGCTCCAGTAGCTCGTTTGGAGTCTATTCGAATTCTTCTGGCATATGCATCATTCAAAGGATTCAAACTATTTTCAGATGGATGTTAAAAGCGCTTTTTTGAATGGACTTATTGAAGAAGAAGTATACGTGAAACAACCGCCTGGGTTTGTAGATTCAAAGTTTCCCTATCATGTATACAAGCTTACTAAGGAATTATATGGACTGAAACAAGCTCCACGTGCATGGTATGATAGACTTAGCTCTTTTCTTGTTGATCATGGCTTCACAAGAGGTAAAGTAGACACTACCATATTTATTAAAAGATCAGCAGAAGGTAATCTCATTATCCAAATTTATGTTGATGATATTATATTTGGTAGTGCTAACCCTCTTATGTGCAAGGAATTTTCGAATATGATGCAAAGAGAATTTGAGATGAGCATGTTGGGAGAGTTAACATTCTTCCTTGGACTCCAAATTCAACAATCTGAAGAGCGAACCTTTATATGTCAGACAAAATATACAAAGGAACTGATCCAAAAATTTGGCATGAGCAATGCAAAATCCATTTGCACACCAATGAGTCCTTCAACAAATCTAGACAAAGATGAACAGGGAATCCCTGTGGATGAAACCAAATATCGTGGAATGATAGGATCATTATTGTGTCTGACAGCAAGTCGATCAGACATTATGTTTAGTGTCTGTAAATGTGCTAGGTTCCAGTCAGCTCCTAAGGAATCTCATCTGACTGCAGTGAAGAGAATCATTCGATACCTCATTGGGACTGTATCTCATGGACTATGGTATCCTCGCTCTAACTCTTTTAAACTAGAAGGATTTTCCGATGCTGACCTTGCAGGTGACAAGGAAGATAGAAAAGCACTAGTGGTACATGTCAATTACTTGGAAAGGCATTGATATCCTGGAATAGTAAAAAACAAGCATTAGTTGCATTATCCACCACTGAAGCTGAATACATTGCTATTGGACAATGATGTGCACAATTACTGTGGATGTCTCACCAACTGGGTGACTATGAACTCTCCTTTCAACCTATACAAATTTTTTGTGATAATTCTAGTGCTATTTGTCTCTCAAAAAATCATGTGCATCACTCTAGAGCAAAGCATATAGATATTAAGCATCACTTTATTAGAGATCATGTGCTTAAGGGAGACATAGAAATATCTTTTGTTGGAACTACTGATCAATTAGCGGATATTTTTACTAAGCCTCTTTTAGAGGATAGATTTTGTGCATTAAGGAAATTACTTGGCATTACTTGCTTAACTAATAACCTATAGGACCTATGTGTACTACATTGTTTCTTGCAGGTCTAATGACACCTTTTCCTTTTCCGGACTCAACCGTCAGAAGGGTTTCTTCTTAAGGCGGAGAACCTCTTTCAATCACCTACATCCCCGTACTCTAGAAAACCCTTCTCCTTCTCCAAAGCTCCAACCAAACCATCTTTCTTCAATGGCCAAACAACCTAGAAATCCCTCTGCATCCACCAGAAAAAGTACCCGTTCCAAAACAAAAACCCATTCTATGCCCCCAGAAAAGGTAGACCTAGGGTCTGACCATTCTGAAGGTTTTGCCTCTTCACAGGGAGATTTGTCTGATCACTCTCAAACCTGAGGAGAAAAAGCCCTAGGGAAATGCCCTTTGGAAGACCCTCCTGTCTCTTCTACCCCAAAGAAATCAAAGTTTGATCTCTCTGCCTCTTTAGAATCCGACCTAAATTTCTGGGATTCTCCAAATAAGGATTTCTTCATTGCTCTGAAAGACAAGCCCATTGCTCATGGTAGGGTAGTCGACCTAGACGACATAGAAGCCCTAGATTGTAAGATCAAAAACCTCTTTGTGCATCAAGGGTGGGCTAAGTTTCTCTCTATCCCTCCGCCTAAGGTCTATGAACCCCTGGTGAAGATGTTTTATGCCGATCTCCGCTCCAGTAAGCCTGACAGGTTGGAATCCTTAGTATTAGGTAAGCGCATTATTCTTGATTGTGCCCTGTTTGATTCTCTCTTTCAATGTCGATGTTCTGGTTTCCCTATGCTGTTAAAAAATACCTGACCCGATGATTTAGAAATTTCTTTTGACCAAGCTAAACAGTGTATTGCTGAGTGTCCCTCTGCTTTCCTTCCAAACCAGTTAGGTCCCAGTGACATTAGTTTTGAAACTCGTGTTTTGGCTCACATTGTGGCAACCACTCTGCTTCCCCGCACTGGGTCTTTTTCAACCTTCTCTCAAAGGGACATCTTCTTACTGTACTGCCTAGTGACCAAACTCAAAGTCAAGCTTTCCTCCTGGGTTATAAATTTCATGATTGAAAGTGCTGAAGATCCCACCAGTCTACCCTACGGCATGGCCATCACTCACATTCTAGAATCTCATCAAATTTCCCTGTCCAACTATCCCTTTATCACTATCTCAAAATCCTAAAACTCTAGAGCTTTTGCAAGTACGGGGTATGTCAATGTGAAGGGCTCCTGGGTTAAAAAGCACGAGGGAGAAGTTAAGCCTGCTCCTATAGAACCCTCGTCTAAGTCCCCTGCCTATCACCCCAGCCCTGGTGACCCTGGTCTCAATGAAAAGCTTCGTGCCATCACCACTCAACTCTATGAAATCACTCATAGCCACTCAGTCTACTGTTGGTGACATTCACGCCATCTCCAAGGAAATAGGGTCTGATGTGTCAAATATAAGAGTTGCTATTCTCAGAGTTAGGGAGAATGCTGTCAAAGCTTTCAGGGAAATTCATGACAGGTTGGATGGAGTGAGCATCTCAACCAATGCTAGCTTTGAACAATTGAAGGAGGCCATCTGCAATACTCTTACTTTTTTCTTGCGTCGCTAATGTGGTTGTTTAAGACAATTTTTTTTTGTTTTGTTTTGCTGTGCTACTGGTTTAGGGCTGTTATCTCAGCCATTGGACAATTCTGTTTTCTTTTGCTTTAGGTGCTTGTGATTGAACTTTAATGCTACTGTTTAATGCTATATATTCTGTGTAGTTCTTAGTCTGTTCCCTTTTTGCTGATGCCAAAAAGGGGGAGAAGAGTATATAGTATCTGTACAGGTATAGTTGACTATGGTACAGGTAGCATCCTCCGTGGCAAGAGTCGACTTCAATCATGGACTACTCAACTACATGAACTGAGGGGGAGTATCCTTCAATCATGGACTAGTCAACTACATGAACTGAGGGGGAGTGCCAGGATCCTCAACTGCATACATTGAGGGGGAGTAAAACACAGGGAAGTCAACTGGTGTTTATACAAATATATTATTTTGACATCATCAAAAAGGGGGAGATTGTTAGATCTAATTTTAATAATGCCAATAATATATTTGTGCAGAAAATCAATCAGAAGAGATCAAGGAATCAAGGAGCTACTACGATATTGTTGAAGCCAATCTGAATACGTAAGGAAAGATATCAATCAACAAAGATTGTGGATAGCTGCGATGGAAAGAATCTTTGAAAACCTAAAACTAAGGTGTCAATCAAGGCCAACATATTCAACGAGCAAATCAAGGAGATTAGCTGATCTACCAATTTTGGAAAGACCAACAATCAATGAGCAAATCCTCATCTTCAACGACTGGAGAAGGAAAGCGATCAAGAGCTGCCAACTATGGAAGGACCAACAATTAAAGTGTAAAATCTCACCATCAATGCCTGTAGAAGGAAGGCGATCAATCTCCTCTCATCAAGGAAGAGCAACGGCTAGCAATCTTATTCATGGAAAGAATCAATCTCTTTCCAAGGATCAAATCCCTTGGGTTGTCAAATCTCATCTGCTCAAGGTCTTCACCAAAGTATTTATACTCAGTTTTCAGCCTTAGAAAAAACATACTTTGATCAAACCAAAATTCTCTCTTTATTCTACTACAAACAAACATTGTAGTTTTTTGAGACTTGCTGTGTAACAAGTCAGAGAAAAAGGAGAGTATAACACATGTGAGACATTGTATCAAAAGAAGACGAGTGTTATAGGAACTGAGCTATCACATCATTTCCATTGTACTCGAAGAAATGCATTTACTAAAGAGAACTCCCTTGCAACCCAAGGGGATTGGACTAGGATTCACATTGAATCCGAACCAATATAAAATTCCGGTGTCTTTAATTTCTGCACTTACTTTCTGTGTTTTATATGCTGCTTTTTACTGTTGGGTTATTGTATCAAGTCGACTAATTGGTAAATCAGTCAACTAATAGAGTTTAAGTTTAAAAAATATACAATTCACCCCCCTCTTGTACTTTCAATAACCAACCCGCTCAACTCTTATCAAACTTTAATTAATATATATTATTCTCTTATGAATTATTTAGTTTCCAAATAAGATTTTTCCTTAAACTTGTACCACGTAATTAGCACAGATGCAAAACAACAGATAGCTTCTGTCAATGATTAATTTTGTCATTAACACATTATACAAGAGGTAACATGGTTATTTTAAGCTTCAAGGTTTCACGTATTAATTTTGATGATAACAAACCAACATAATTATTAATCAAAGAACATCTATTTGTATTAATCTTATTTTTGTAGAGGTGATTCAAGAAAGAAGACGCTGGTAAAGATCCAAACAAATATAGGAAAGAGAATATCATGTGAAGAATTTATCAGGAAGATAATTCAGAGATTTAATCTCCAAGCGTAATAGAAGGAATAATATTTCAAAGTGAAATTTTAAATATTGAATGGCTTACTACAATATCAGAAGAAGAATCTACGAAAATTATGGATGGAAAGTTTTTCAACATCTTGAAAGGAAAGTTGCTAACATCGTGGAGAAGATCTATTATTTTGTGGAAGGAATATACTATATGGAAGAGATACTACAAGGCCAATGAATAATATGCTTTTGATGGAAAGAAAATATATAATGATGAAAAACCAAAAGTTGTTGCTCTTGAATACGGAGATCTGGACAAACTATCATATGATGAACTTCGGGGAGACCTTATAGCCTTTGAGCAAACCCATCTCAAAAAGCATGAACATGAAGAGAAGAAAAAGAGTGTTGTTTCTAAATCAACTATTGCTGAGTCTGAAAGTGAAGCCGAAGAAGGAGGAGACAAACATCAAGATGATATTTGCATTATTTTCCTGAGTTGTCTCTAACATGACGCGAAGAAGCAAGAAAAATTGAAGAGTCAATTAAGTTCTAGAAAAGGTAACAAAATAAGTGAGCAGAAAAACAATGATAGAAAATGCTACAAATGCGGAAATTATGGTCACATCTTAACCAACTGTCCAAAACTTAAAAGGAAACTATCCATGGGCAATCGAATGAGAAAATCTTCCAGCGTATGGAGTGATGAATATATGCCAGATAAAAATCATAGTGGAGTTGTCAACCTTTATTTCATGGAACGAAGTGAGAAAAGTGAGAAAACAAAATCTTTTGATGTCTAGAGTAATGAAGATATATTAGACAACGATCATGAGGAATCTACAAGCAACTACTTCATGGTCCCAAGAAACAAGTGAGGTAAGATTTCATGACTGTGATAAATGTAATATACTTCAAATTATCGTAGAACAGGCTTTAGAAGATATGAGAAAAAATCTTAATGAGCTCATGAAGACTAAACGGGAGAAGAAAAACTTGGAGACCCAACTTGAAGAATATAACAAGTTGAAAAAGGAAAAGGAAGAGTGGGATATTCTACTCGAAGAATATCAGGTTGAAAATGACTTACTTCAAGAAGAAAATGTGGAACTTCGCAAACAAATGAACAGTTTGCACATATCATCCCCGTCACCATTTTGATCGACTGAACAAGCAGGCTCATTTTCTTAATAACTCCAAGTTGACTGACAAGGGATCTACTAGTAGACACCCTACTTCAAACATGTCGATTTAGGAAAACTTCAAGTCGACTAAGGCACCTGCTGGTAAATACTCTACTTCTTTTGTTACATGTCACTACTGTGGTAATTTTGGACATAAGGCATTTGCATGTAATAATGCCAAAAGTCATGATAGATCAAAATTTGTTTGGAGACACAATCAGTTACATGTATCTCCAATTATACAAGCTACTAACCATGAAGGACCCAAAAAGATTTGGGTACCAAAAACAAACTAATTTATTTTGCAGGAATTTCTAAGCCCAACCATAAAAAGGATTAAAGATGTTTGCGTATTGGTTGATCGAGAAAAATGCTTCAAAGTTCTTACATATTCACAAAGGATGAAGGAAATATGACGTATGATCTAAAAGAGTGAATGGTATCACTAAGGTTTATTCAAGTTCTTGTCACTGCATTAGGTGATATGTATCCATCTATTGGTTTAATAAAGTATAGCCTAGTATATGCATATTAGTTATCTATATACACTTCGATTCCACTAGCTACATCACACTGTTATTCTATTTGGTATTATTTTTTATCCATGACTTAGAGACTTTAAATAGCCTGAGTACGTGTCTTGCATGAACCATGTCATTAGCACAAGATATTAGGACAACAAGCATGCGATTATATTGATATCGTACGAACTTGACTCATGCCTATATGCGTCTTGGATTATTCTTGAAGTGAATTATTTGTGTAATAGTACTTTCTTGGTAAGAATACTAATACTTCACTCAAGACCAAGAAAGTTATTTAACTTTGAGGCCACTTTTGCAAATGAAATATTTTGGGCAATACTCAAAAGCTTGAAAACGAAAGGTATGTATCTCCATTATTCGCGTTAATTGGGTTATGTTCTGGATCAATATTAGAGGACACCATATGTGAGATATAGAAGGAAGAAAAATCAAGTGTTGATTAGTTCTATTTTTTTTGTTGCAAATGCTTACAAAAAGCTTGGAAGGTACATATATATGTTTCTATTGATGATTATCCTTACTTTTTCATATGTCATATTTTTAATAAGAAAATAACGCATTTGATGTGATCATCGATGCGAGTTTTAATAGTATTTTTTTGACATTTTCTTGCAACAAGCATAATCTTTCACATCTTAGTTTGGCGCCTCAGTTGAAAGCAGACTTAAAAAAAACATTATTTTTGCATAAATTGTCATCATTGGCTTATATGTGCTTTAATATTTTTCATTGGATCTTATCTTGAATGAAATTCTGTCTAGCTATGGGAAGGGAAAAAAAATTAATTTTTGGTTATCTTATTCCCTTTGGTTGCAACTGTCTTGGTAAGACTCTTGAAATATTTCTTATTCATTACTACTTACGATTTTATGAAATTCAGAATATTAGCTGTAGGGAAATCTCAACATGCGCATTTTTCTTTACACTAATATTTTTCTAAGAAATTGTGAATGAGGATGGAGAACTTGCAGTGGATAGCTTGCAATAATATGCTAATGACATCACTAGTTGAACTAGACAGTCATGAAGAAGCATTAAACGATGAATGTTGGATTCTAGCAATGCAAAATTAGTTGAGCGAATTTGAAAGAATCAAAAGTATGGAAATCTAGTACCAAACAAAGGAGCAGCAATTATGGATATCTAGAGCTTGATAAGATTGGTAAGGTTGTGAAAATTATGTATAAACTTGTAGCCCAAGATTTCACAACAAGAAGGTTTGTTTCTTCCTAGAGAGTTTGTTAGAACATCATTTTTCATGTGCATATGTGATGACCCAAAGGGTCATCTTTTGTTTTAGAATCCGATTCCGCATTCCGAGGCCTTGAAAATCTCATTTTATTTCTCCTCGATTTGCGTGTGCAGTCCGCGTGCATATCTGGGAAGCTTTTATGTGAAAAATTTATGAAAAGATGATTTTTGTTGACTTTGGTCAACGTTTTGGGTAAATGGACCCGGACACGTGTTCCGACGGTCCCGGAGGATCCGCAGTAAAACATGGGACTTGGGCGTATGCCCGGAATTGCATGAGAAATGAATTTTTTTAAACAAATTGTTAACAAAAAATATAATGGTTTTTAGAAATTGAATAATGGTTGATATTGTTGGTATCGGGCCTGTATTTTGGTTCCGGAGCCCATTACAGGTCCGTTATAATATTTAAGCCTTATCTATGAAATTTGGTGAAAAAAGGAAGTGATTTTGACGTGATTCGGACCTTCGGTTGAGAAAATAGGATGTTTGAAACTATCGTGGAAATTTCATGTGTTTTGTTTTTGAATTCATAGTTCTAGGTGTTATTTTGGCGATTTGATCGCATGAGCAAGTTCGTATGATGTTTTAAGACTTGTGTGCATGTTTGATTTGGAGCCCCGAGGTCTCGGGTGAGTTTTGGATTGGCTACGGAGTGATTTTGGACTTGAGGAAAATTTGCTGGTATGCTTCAGTTGTTGCTGGCCCGTGATCTCGCAATTGCGAGATCAGGCATCGCAATTGCGAGCCCTGCAGGGTCCGCTTTTGTGAGCCTTTCTTCGCAAATGCGACAAGGAGGCTGGGCCAGCATAGTTCGCAAATGCAAATAAACCTTCGCAAATGCGAAGTAGTCAGCGAAGGGGGAGTATCACAAATGCGACCAAAGGTTCGCATTTGTGACAGTAGCAGAAATGCGGCAGGTTCGCAATTGCGACGCCTGTCTCGCATTTGCAAGCTTCGCAATTGCGAAACTCTGGTCGCAAATGCGACATCTGCAACTGTGCAAAAAGGGACTTAGATGTGATTTTCAATTCATTTCTCAAATTTTCAAACCCTAAGCTTCAAGAGGCGATTCTCTAAAGAGAAGCTTTCCCCAAATCATACGTAAATGATTTCTAACTCATTTCTTTCAATCTATTTCATCTTTTTACAAGATTTCATCACAAAATCTAGGGATCTTTATGGGGAAATTGGGTATTTTGGGTGGAATTTAGGAATTTCAAAATTTTGGGATTTAGACCTCAAATTGAGGTCGGATTCCAAAACCAATTGTATATTCGGGCTTGGGGGTGAATGGGTAATCGGGTTTTGGTCCGAACATCGAGTTTTGACCAAGCAGGTCCGGGGTCGATTTTTTACTTTTTGGAGAAAATGTTGGGAAATCTATAATTATGCATAGGAATTGGTTTCTTTAGCATTTATTGATGTTATTAAGCTAATTATGAATAGATACGAGTGAATTGGTGGTGGAATTGAGAGGTTAAGTGGTGATTGAGCTTTGAAATACCCGTTGGCTTGAGGTAAGTGTTTGGTCTAACCTTGACTTGAGGGATTAGGGATCCCCGACTTGCTTGCTATGTGAAATACCATGTGTGTGGCATATAGGCATGGTGACAAGCACCTATGCGTCGCCAAATTACTTGTTTAGCCTGTTTCCTTTCCCCGTTTCCCCATATATTGCTTTCCTGCCTTAATTGCTACTTGCTTATTGATGATTCCATGTCTATATGCTTCTTGCTAAATGTTTTTCTCTCTATTGGTGTTGTTAATTATTCCATAGTTCCTTTATATTACACTATTGGTTTATGTTGGTTATTGGTGCTTCATAGTACACCTTGGTTGGTCTCGTTGTGTAGTTCTAATTGGTGAAGTTTTATAGTTGTAGTAATATTCCATTGTGTTGGTTTGAGGATTAAGTGTTGTGGAGGATTTGAGTTGAATTGTGAACCACGTGTTTTTTTATCTTGTGATAGGTGCTATTATATATATTGGGATCGGGTTGCACGCCGCAATAGTTGGAATAAGGGTGAACGTGATTGTCTAGTAGGAACGGGTTGCATGCCGCAACAAGGAGTAATAAGGGTGGATAGGTGGGATCGGGTTCCACGCCGCAACATGAGGAATAAGGGTGATATATTGAGGAGTAATAAGGGTGGACTGCTGGGATCAGGTTGCACGCTGTAACAAGGAGTAATAAGGGTGAATCGTTGTTTATATGGTGGGATCGGGATGCATGCCGCATCAGTTGTGTTTATGTATTCATTTCTGCTGAGGTTCATTACTGTGATGTTGAAACTCCCTTAAGGATTGGTTATAGCTGAGTATCGGTAGAACGACTAGGTTCCGTATTTAGTTAATGCAAGTTTCTGTTATATATCATTCCGTACTTCCTTTCTGTTTTAGTATAAACTGTTGCAGGTTTTATATGTTGTTATGCCCCGCCGTAGTATCGTCACTACTTTGTCAAGGTTAGGCTCGACACTTACCAGTACATGGGGTCGGTTATACTGATACTGCACTCTGCACTTCATATGCAGATTTTGGAGCTAGTGGTTGATCGAGAGGTTGGTTGCTGTTACTGCACTTAGGAGACCCGAGGTAGTCCTGTAGGCGTCCGCAAACCCTGGCATCCCCTTCTATCCTTACTTCATTTCTGTTTTATTTTTCTCCGAAACAGATGTATTATTCCTTCAAACCATTACTTGTAGTATTCATAGACTATTCTCGAGTTTTAACACCAGATTCTAGGTGGTATCTATTTTGGCTTTCGTTATTAGCTTAAAGATAATCATTTAAATTGTGTACTTCCGCTTTTATTTCTGTTGATTTACTTTTGTTACGTTCTAATTATAAAAAGATAACGGAAAAAGGTGAAATATCCTGTAACGTTGGCTTGCCTAGCGAGTGCAATGTTAGGCGCCATCACGGTCCCGACGGTGCAAAATTCAGGTCGTGACAAGTTGGTATCAGAGCACTAGGTTGCCTAGGTCTCACAATTCAGGAACAAGTTTTGTCGAGTCTGCGGGATCGGTACAGAGACGTCTGTGCTTATCCCCTTGAGGTTACAGAGTTAGGAGCAATTTCACTTCTATTCATCTCTGTTGTGCGGTTTGATCTCAATGATAATTGACTTTCTACTCTGTTCTTTCTTAGATGGCGAGAACACGTACCGCTTCATCAGTTGATCAGCAGCCCAAGCCCCTAGTGGCAGCTCCTACGAGGGGCAGAGGACAAGGCCGAGGCTGTGCTAGAGGCCGAGGAAGGGGTAGGGCTTAGCCTAGAGCTCGAGCAGCAACATCAGCGGCGGAGCCTCAGGTAGAGTTTGACGATGAGGTTCCGTCCCATACCGTTCCAACGAGCCCATCTCAGATTCTGGAGGGGTTCATAGCTACCCCGGTGCTTCAGGATGCTTTGGTTCGTCTAGTGGGCCTTATGGAGAGTGTTACTCAGGCAAACATACTTCCTATAGCACCAGTCGTCTCTTGGGCTGGGGGAGGATCATAGACTCCCGCTACTCATACTCCGGAGCAGATGGCTCCCGAGTTTCAGATTCCAGCAGCTCAACCAGTCGGGGTAGTTCCACCTGGTGTTGTTGCACAGACCGGTGATGGATCGGCTATGTCTTCAGATTTTTTGTGGAGGTTGGACAGGTTCAACAAGCTTTTCACTACTACCTACAGCGGTACATCTTCAGATGATCCCCAGGACTATTTGGACACTTGCCATGAGGTTCTACGGAATATGGGGATAGTGGAGACCAATGGGGTCGACTTTGCTGCTTTCCGTCTGTTAGGTTCCGCCAAAAATAGTGGAGAGATTATTGTTTGGCCAGACCAGCTGGGTCACCAGCACTCACTTGAGACCAGTTCTCACAGCTATTCTTGGAGAAGTATCTTTCTATCACTTAGAGAGAGGACTATCAGAAGCAGTTTGAGCGCCTTTAGCAGGGTTCCATGACCGTCACTCAGTACGAGACCAGATTTGTGGACTTGGCCCGTCATGCTCTTCTTATACTTCCCAACGAGAGGGTGAAGAGATTTATTGAGGGACTTGCTCAGCCTATCAGATTGCAGATGGCTAAGGAGACAGGGAGTGAGATTTCTTTCAGGATGCAGCCAATGTGGCCAGACGAGTTGAGATGGTTTAAGCTTAAGGGAGTGGTCAGGGGTCTGACAAGAGGCCTCGTCACTCCGGTAGATTTAGTGGGTCCTCATCTGGAGGTCGAGGTACTTTTGTTAGAGGCCATCATCCCTTGCCGTTTCATTCAGCGCTTCAGGCATCCCATGGAGCTTCAAGGGGTCGTGGTCTTTATAAACCTCCTTCAGTGCAGCCAGCTTATAGTGCACCGCCAGCTCCCATTAGAGCACCTCCTCTTCAGAGTTATTATCGCGGTCAGTCAGCCCGTCAGGGTTAGTCTCAGTTTCCTCAGTCGCAGTATTCAGATGAATGTTTTGAGTGTGGTGAGTATGGGCATATCCGGAGGGCTTATCCGAGATTAGTGGGTGTTCAGTCATAGCAGCAGAGTTCTCGTGCCATGATTCATGCACCGCCTGCCCAGCCAGCTAGAGGTAGGGGTCAGCCCGCTAGAGGTGGAGGTCAGGCCGTTAGAGGTGGAGGCCATGCCGCTAGAGGTGGAGGCCGGCTAGGCCTGAGGCTGAGTCCTCCGATGCAGTTATCATAGGTACAGTTTCAGTTTGCAGTAGAGATGCTTCGGTTATATTTGATCCAAGGTCTACATACTCCTATGTGTTATCTTATTTTGCTCCATTTTTTGTTGTGCCTCGTGATGCCTTGAGTATTCCCATGTATGTGTCCATGCCAGTTGGGGATTCTACTGTTGTAGATCGTGTCTATCGTTCGTGTGTGGTTGTTATTGGGGGTCTTGAGACTAGTGTATATCTCCTACTTCTCGATATGGTGGATTTCAATGTCATTTTGGGGATGGATTGACTGTTACCTTATCATGCTATATTAGATTGTCATGCCAAGATCGTGACTTAGCTTTGTTGGGGTTCCCTCGATTGGAGTGGAGAGGGACTCCTGGTCATTCTATCAGCAGGGTTATTTCTTATATGAAGGCTTGGCATATGGTTGAAAAGGGGTGTTTGGCTTATTTGGCTTATGTTCGTGATTCTATTACTGAGGTTCCTTCTATGGATTCTGTACTAGTTGTTCGGGAGTTTCCAGAGGTAATTGCTGCAGACCTGCCGGGGATGCCACCTGATAGGGATATTGACTTTTGCATTAATTTGACTCCGGGCACTCAACCCATTTCTATTCCTCCGTATTGCATGGCCCCGCTAGAGTTGAAAGAATTGAAGGAGCGGTTGCAAGATTTGCTTGATAAGGGCTTTATTAGACCTAGTGTCTCGCCCTGGGGTGCGCCGGTGTTGTTTGTTAAGAAGAAGGATGGATCGATGAGGATGTGTATAGATTATCAGTAGTTGAACAAAGTCACCATCAAGAACAAGTATCCATTGCCGATGATTGATGATTTGTTTGATCAGCTTCAGGGTGCTAAGGTATTTTCGAAGATTGATTTGAGATCTGGCTACCATCAGTTGAGGATTATGGCATCCGATGTCCCTAAGATAGCTTTTCGCACTCGGTACGGGCATTATGAATTTCTAATGATGTCATTTGGGTTGACAAATTCCCCAGCATCATTCATGGATTTGATGAACCGGGTGTTCAAGCCCTTTCTGGATTCCTTTGTGATTGTTTTCATTGACGATATTTTTATCTACTCCCGCAGATGATAGGAGCATGAGCAGCATCTTCGAGTCATTCTTCGGACTCTAAGAGACAGTAGTGGTATGCTAAGTTTTCGAAATATGAGTTTTGGTTGAGTTCAGTTGCTTTCGTGGGTCACATTGTATCAACGGAGAGTATTCAGGTGGATCCTAAGAAGATAGAGGCAGTCAAGGACTGGGGCCTAGGCCCACATTGGCTACAGAGATCCGGAGTTTCTTGGGTTTGGCGGGTTCTTACCGTCGATTTGTGAAGAGGTTTTCATCCATAGAAGCCCCGATGACCAGGTTGACCTAAAAGGGTGCCCCTTTCAGGTGGTCGAACGATTTTGAGGCAAGCTTTTAGAAGCTCAAGACAGCTTTGACTACGGCGCCGGTGTTGGTGTTGCCCACAAGTTCAGGGCCATATACAGTATGTTGTGATGTATCTCGTATTGGACTTGGTGTGGTGTTGATGCAGAATGGTAAGGTTATTGTATATGCTTCACGGCAGTTGAAGATTTACGAGAAGAATTATCCAGTTCATGACTTGGAGCTAGCAGCCATTGTCACGCGCTGAAGATTTGGAGGCATTATTTATGTGACGTGTCGTGCGAGATGTTCACGGATCATAAGAGTTTGCAGTATTTGTTCAAGTAAAAGGAGCTCAATTTGAGGCAGAGAAGGTGGTTGGAGCTATTGGAAGACTATGATATCACCATCTTGTATCATCCCGGAAAGGCCAATGTGGTGGCCGATGCTTTGAGTAGGAAGTCGGCTAGTATAGGTAGCCTTGCGTATATTCCCGTCGGTGAGAGACCGCTTGCCTTGGATGTTCAGGCTTTGGCCAACCAGTTTGTGAGGTTGGATATTTCATAGCCTAGCCGTCTTCTAGCTTGTACAGTCGCTCGGTCTTCATTATTTGAGCTTATCAGGGATCGTCAGTATGATGATCCTCATTTGCTTGTCCTTACGGAAACAGTGCGGCACGGAGGTGCCAAGCAGGTTACAGTTGGAGATGACGGAGTTTTGAGGATGCAGGGTCGAGTTTGTGTGCCTCATATGGATGGACTTCGTGAGTTGATTCTAGAGGAGGCCCATAGTTCCCAGTATTCTATCCATCCGGGCGCCGCCAAGATGAATCAGGACTTGCGGCAGCATTATTGGTAGAGGAGAATGAAGAAGGATATTATTGCATATGTAGCTCGGTGTTTGAACTGTCAGCAAGTAAAGTACCAGCATCAGAGACCATGTGGTTTGCTTCAGCAAATTGAGATTCCTAAGTGGAAGTGGGAGCGTATCACTATAGATTTCGTTGTTGGACTCCTACGAACTCAGAGGAAGTTCGATGCAGTATGGGTTATTGTTGATAGGCTGACTAAGTCAGCGCATTTCATTCATGTGGCAGTTTTCTATTCCTCGGAGCGGTTGGCTGAGATTTATATCCGGGAGATTGTTCGTCTTCATGGTGTGCCTGTGTCTTTCATTTCTGACCGAGGTACGCAGTTTACCTCTCATTTCTAGAGGTCAATACAGCGTGAGTTGGGTACGCGGGTCGAGTTGAGCACCGCATTTCATCCTCAGAAAGACGGATAGTTGGAGCGTACTATTTAGATTTTGGAGGATATGCTTCGTGCCTGTGTTATTAACTTTGGAGGCACTTGGGATCAGTTCTTGCTGTTGGTGGAGTTTGCCTACAACAACAGCTATCAGTCGAGCATCCAGATGGCTCCCTATGAGGCATTATATGGTAGACGGTGTCGATCGCCAGTTGGGTGGTTTGAACCGGGGGAGGCACGGTTGTTGGGTACAGATTTAGTACAGGATGCCTTGGACAAGGTTAAGATCATTCAGGATAGTCTTCGTACAGCTCAGTCCAGGAAAAAGAGTTATGCCGACCGTAAGGTTCGTGATGTGGCATTCATGGTCGGAGATCGAGTGTTTCTTAGAGTGTCGCCCATGAAGGGCGTGATGAGATTTGGGAAGAAGGGCAAGCTAAGCCCTAGTTTCATCGGGCCATTTGAGATCCTTGATCAAGTGGGAGAGGTGGCTTACAGACTTGCGTTGCCGCCGAGTTTATCAGCTGTGCATCCAGTGTTTCATGTGTCCATGCTTCGGAAGTATCACAGCGATCCATCCCATGTGTTACACTTCACCACTCTCGAGTTGGACAGGGATTTGACCTATGAGGAGGAGATGGTAGCTATTCTAGTTCGTCAATTGGGATCGAAGAGTTACCCTTCGATTCGTGTGCAGTGGAGAGGTCAACCTGTTGAGGCAGATACCTGGGAGTCCGAGTCCGATATGGGGAGCAGATATCCCCATCTTTTCACTGACCCATGTACTTTTTTATATCCGTTTGAGGACGAACGATTATTTTAGAGGTGGATAATGTGATGAACCAAAGGGTTATCTTTTTTTTTAGAATCCGAATCCGCGTTCCGAGGCCTTCAAAATCTCATTTTCTTTCTCGTCGATTTGCATGCGCAGTCCGGGCGCGTATCCGGAAAGCTTTTACGTGAAGAATTTATGAAAAGATGATTTTTGGCTTTAAAAGATGATTTTTGTTGACTTTGGTCAAAATTTTGGGTAAACGGACCCGGACCCGGACCCGTGTTCCGACGGTCCCGGAGGGTCCGTAGTAAAATATGGGACTTGGGCGTATACCCGGAATTGAATTCCGAGGTCCCTAGCCCGAGAAACAAATTTTTGAAGAAATCGAATAATGGTTGATATTGTTGGTATCGGGCCCGTATTTTGGTTCCGGAGCTCGGTACAGGTCCGTTATAATATTTAAGCCTTATTTGTGAAATTTGGTGAAAAACGAAAGTGATTTGATATGATTCGGACCTTCGGTTAAGAAAATAGGAAGTTTGAAACTACCTTGGAAATTTCATGTGTTTTGGTGTTGAATTCATAGTTCTAGGTGTTATTTAGGCGATTTGATCGCATGAGCAAGTTCGTATGATATTTTAAGACTTGTGTGCATGTTTGTTTTGGAGCCCCGAGGTTTCGGGTGAGTTTTGGATAGGCTACGGAGTGATTTTGGACTTGAGGAAAATTTGCTGGTACGCTTCAGCTGTTCGAGGCCCCTGATCTCGCAATTGCGAGATCAGGCATCGCAATTGTGAGCCCTGCAGGGTCCACTTTTGCGAGCCTTTCTTCTCAAATGTGACACGAAGTGGGCCAGATCGCAAATGCGAACAAACCTTCGCAAATGCAAAGAAGTCAGTGAAGGGGGAGTATTGCAAATGCGACCAAAGGTTCGCATTTGCAACAGTAGCAGAAATGCGGCAGGTTCGCAATTGCGATGCCTGTCTCATATTTGCGAGCTTCGCAATCGCGAAGCTCTGGTCGCAAATGTGACATCTGCAACTTTGCAAAAAGGGACTTAGACCGGATTTTCAATTCATTTCTTAAATTTTCAAACCCTAAGCTTCAAGTGGCAATTCTCTAAGGAGAAGTTCTTCCCAAATTATAGGTAAACGATTTCTAACTCATTTCTTTCAATCTATTTCATCTTTTTACAAGAGTTCATCACAAAATCTAGGGATTTTCATGGGGAAATTGGGCGTTTGGGTAGAACTTAGGAATTTTGAAATTTGGGGATTTAGACCTCAAATTGAGGTCGGATTCCAAAACCAATTGTATATCCGGGCTTGGGGGTGAACGGGTAATCGGGTTTTGGTCTGAACTTCGAGTTTTGACCAAGCGGGCCCGGGGTCGATGTTTGACTTTTTAGAGAAAATGTTGGGAAATCTATAATTATACATTGGAATTGGTTTCTTTAGCATTTATTGATGTTATTAAGCTAATTATGAATAGATACGAGTATATTGGTGGTGGAATCGAGAGGTTAAGCGGTGATAGAGCTTTGACATACCCGTTGGCTTGAGGTAAGTGTTTGGTCTAACCTTGACTTGAGGGATTAGGGATCCCCGACTTGCTTGCTATGTAAAATACCATGTGTGGGGCATATAGGTATGGCGACGAGCACCTATGCATCGCCAAATTACTTGTTTAGCCTGTTTCCTTTACCCGTTTCCCCATATATTGCTTTCCTGCCTTAATTGCTACTTGCTTATTGATGATTCCATGTCTAAATGCTTCTTGCTAAATGTTGTTCTCTCTATCGGTGTTGTTAATTATTCCATAGTTCCTTTATATTACACTGTTAGTTTATGTTGGTTATCGGTGCTTCATGGTACACCTTGGTTGGTCTCGCTGTGTGGTTCTAATTGGTAAAGTTTTATAGTTGTAGTGACATTGTGTTGGTTTGAGGATTAAGAGTTGTGGAGGATTTGAGTTGAATTGTAAACCACTTATTTTTTTATCTTGTGATTGGTGTTGTTATATATATTGGGATCGAGTTGCACGCTGCAATAGGAGGAATAAGGGTGAACGTGATTGTCTGGTGGGATCGGGTTGCACACCGCAACAAGGAGTAATAAGGGTTGATAGGTAGGATCAGGTTGCACGCCGCAACAGGAGGAATAAGGGTGATATCACTACAAGAATTTTGACTTTTAACGACCATTTTTAACGAAGGGATATGAATTTGGTCGTTATAGGTGTACCAATAGTGATCACATTTTTTTCCGGTCGTTAAAGTTATTATTTAGTTTAATATTAACAAAGGGATAATATTTTGTCCTTAAAAGTCATGAATCCGGTCGTTAAAAATAATAATTAAAAAAAACAACGCTCACTTTTCCTATCTTTTTGCCCAACTCACAATCAGCCCACTCACGTCACTTTTTTCTCTTTTTTTGCCCACCATAATTATCCCAACCCACTTTTCTTTCTATTTTATCATAGATCAATTGCAATTGAACTCTGTAAAGCATCAAGGCTTGTGTTCCTCTCTACAACCTAGGGTTTCATTATTCTTCTTCTCAAGAAGCTCTAATCTTGCAGTACTATTGTGAAATTGGACACTTTCTTATATTCTAATTATGTCTTTGTTTTTCAGGTAATGATTTTTTTTATAATTACATGTACTACAATTTAATAGAAACCAATCTCTCGTTAATCCTTATATCCATAGTAATGAGATTTTCTGTCAATTCATATTTACTGAGAAGCCTGGAGCTTTAAGGAAGTTCTTAGATGCTTTCAGCCCTCGTTGGAATATAAGTTTGTTCCATTATCGTGAACAGGTAATTACTAGTCATAACATTCAATTTTTAGTTTTAGCATGAGGTAGGGCATGCCTTGACCCGCTAAAATTTTGACTCGTCTTGCCCTGCCCCGTTTAGCTTTTTATCAGAATTTTGCCCTGCCTCGCCCCGCCCTGGCCCGTTTAGACTCTTTTTTATTTTTTTTCTCTTTATTCTTTTTTGTTTTGTAGTATGCTTTTAATTTCTTTTACCTTTTCAATTTTCTATTGAAATATTTAGAATTTTCATGTCAATAAGAGTTGTTTGTGCATATTGATTGAATAATTGTGATGTCTATCTCTCTACTTTTATGAGTAATAAACACTGTTGGCTTTTGTAGTCTGTGTATGAAATTCTGGAGGTTGTCAACTTTTTAGTAAGGAGTAATCATTTTTTTGGCATTATCTATAATACAAAAAAATGATTTTACTCTATGCATACATTTATTTGACTCTTGTTAGTTCTGTTTTTAATTGTTTTGAAAAGCAGGGGCTAATCTCACCCTTTACTTGTTTCAATTCTACATCCAATGTCGTAGTAAGGTTTCAAGAATTCATCAATTCATGTGGTAGGTTGTAGTCTAAACATATATAAGTGAAACTATAATACAATCTGACAGATAGATCAGACGCATTTGTTAAGACAGTAAAACAAGCTAACGATTAACAAAGATGAGATGTGAAGTGCATAGCAGACGATATTATGGCCTATATTGAATCTCAACAGAGCCAACAAAGAGTTGATGCTTTTTGACAAAAGATGAGAACATTGGATGCAAACAGGATTTGAGACAGTTGCTTAAGCATCGGATTTTTGGTTGGACACAGTGAGTATGTTTTATGTCTGGGCAGCTTTAGTAGCTAACTTTGCTAACTTATGGAAGGCAGTTAATTAAATTTCTTAGGCAGTCTGTACACAAGTGTGTTTGCAGCTAAAATCCTGCCCTACCTCTGCCCTGCCTCATTTATTATTTTCTGAAAATCTGTTTTGACCCGCCCTACCCAGCCCCATTAAAATTTGCCCTGCCCTGGTTTTGCTCTGCCCTGCCCTACCCTTCCCCGCCCCGCCCCATTTGGTATCCCTAAATACATTGGGCTGATGTTGTTGTTGTCTGACCAGTTTGGTTACCAAAGCTCAAAATTCAATTACGCATTAGTGAATTGGTTTTTGGATAAAATATAGTATAGTTAATTAAATTGGTGAGCACTGGTTCACTAAAGGAAAGTTAGAAAAATATTTGGTCTTATTGAAATAATGATACATTTGGTTAAGGATGAAAGTTGTACTAATAAACAAGACATTTGACTTATATTGGAATTTGCAGGGCTATGTGAATCTGAAAAGGTAAAAAAAGTGAGAGAAACGAATAGGTGTAAAAATGTTGCAGGACTCAAAGTTGGAGGAGATGTTGCGCCTCTTGGTTTTGATCAAATATTGGAAGGTGATACTTTTTTACTTAAAGAACCGACTTCTGAACCTAATATATCGTATCTGAATGTCTAAAACATGTTTGCCAAAATTCTGCCCATATGCCTACATAAAGTCTTGTCGCCGACAATTGCTTAAAACCATTATGATCATCAACTAGAACACTATGTGACCGTTTACTATTAGATATTCACTAGAATCACTGCCACAACTCCTGATATGAAGTAGTGATTATAGATTAAAAATAAAGATCTGATATACATCAAAGTTCTAGGGTAACTCATTCTCTGTTAATGTACTGCAGTGAGCTCCCTTCTATTCTCTTTTAGTTTGTTATTTTTTTTTTTGATAAAACTAACATTTTATTTCATCAAAAACTGTCATTACACATCCAGATTAATGCTGACCATTAATCTCCTATATCTATTTACATGTACTTTCGACTAACACTATGTCATATATACTAACTATTCTAAGGAAAATTGTTTAAGGTCTCTCCAATTTCTTTGGCCATTTTGCTTTTTTCCTCCCGTGAATGTGTATGTGTATAGCCATTTCCTTCCATACTTCATCTATATTGTATCTGCCTTTGTTAAATCTAATCGAATTCCTTTCGCGCCAAATGCAATAGACAACCATCGCAAATGTTGTTGTAGTTACTTCTGCTTTCCAGTTTTTGCTTCTTGTGAATCCAAGCCATCTCAACATTCTGTCCCATAAGCTATTTATTTTTGGACAACCAAAATACAAGTGATCAAAATCTTCCATGCTAGCTGAACAGAACACACAGTCTAGTGGAGCTTGTATTCCAAAAGTCATGAGCCTGTCCACTGTTGCTAACCTTTGATGAATAGACAGCCACAGGTGGAATTTGTATCTAGGATGAATATGTGTGTGTAGATGGAGACTTTTCCACATAACTTTTGGCAATGTAGGCTGCATCTGAACATAAGCTTTGTGGATTTGAAATTTGCCCTGTCTTGTTAGTGTCTCCAATGTGGCTGTAATATGCTGTCCTAGTTTCATCTGCTTCACATCCTCTCTTGCCTCAATAATTTTCCTAATCACCCAAGCTGCTGCTTTGGGTACTTCCATTTTCACAATATCCCTATTCTTTATATAATAAGTATGGGCCCATTTGATCCACATTACATCCTTTTTCATAGCCAATGCCCAAAAGTGCTTCATCAGTGCTGCTTTATTCCATAGTCCCATGTTTATAATATTAAGACCTCCTGCAGCTTTAGGTTGACATAGTCTGTCCCATGCAATCAAAGCTTTCCTTGAGCATTCTGTTGAGCCAGTCCACAGAAAAGTTCTACAGATTGCTTCTATCATTTCATGATCTCTTTGCAATAAGAAAATTTGAGCCCAATATGTTTGTATACCAAACAACACAGACTTGATCAACTGGAGTCTTCCTGAGTATGAAAGCAATCTA
>NW_017672256.1:70201-139212 GCF_001879085.1 Nicotiana attenuata | reverse complement strand
GGAAGGAATTTCAAGAGGTATATCTCAAGCTGAATCAAGTACGCACGAGAAGAATTCCAAGAAAGTGAAGTTTTCCTAAAGGTTCTGTAGCCTCTCGTGGAGAAATACAGGCGTCCCCGTATCGTTCCACGAGACTCTACTAAACCGGCTCATGACTCATGAGGCCTAGTAACCTAGGCTCTGATACCAACTTGTCACGACCCCAAACCCGGTCGTGATGGCGCCCAACACTAATGCTAGGCAAGCCCGACCATTTACTCTCTCAACCCGAGCACAAAGCTCAAAACCAATTAACCATATACTTAAAATCAAATATTAATACTCATAGTTGAAATACTCAATTAAAACAATACGAAATACTGACATAACTGTAACTCCCAAAGACCTGGGGTCATGAGTCTAGAGCCTCTAACCAATACAGAGTCAAGAATCCTCAAAATAAGTATGTTCTAAAGTACGGAAATAATAAAGGGATAAGGGAGGAGTCGGGTCCTGCGGACGTCATAGCAGCTACCTCGACCACTCCTGGAACTCTGGAAACCAGCGGCTAGCTCAACTAAGCTCCCGAAGTACCTGAATCTGCACACAAGGTGCAGGGAGTAGGGGGTGAGTACTACCAACTCAGTGAGTAATAAGCATATAAAATGTCTCAAGATAAGAAATCCACGAAATGCCACAAAGTAAAGCTAAAACTAACAGTCCAACACCTAACTACGAACCAACAGCAAAACAACTTCAAATATATCAGTCAAGTATAATGTAAGGATGCAATGCAATGCACATGATCGCTACAGCGCGTAGCCCGATCCATTTAACGTTGACGGCGCTCACTGGGGGTGTACACAGTCTCCGGAGGGGCTCCTTCAGCCCAAGTGCAATATAATGATACCATTCGCTGCGGCGTGCAGCCCGATCCATACTCAGTCCACAATATGCATATGAGTCACGTAACAGATTCAATTAATTTCCCAATTTCCAATTTATTAAGGAGAATATACTTTACATATTTAACTTCAGGAAAAGTGACTTAGCATTTCATAACAGTGATTAAACACAGGACTGAGATCAAGGATTATACATAGCATGCTATCACAATGACATTCATCCTCTAAGGATGCTACAGATCGGCACAAGGCCCCAAACACGGCAATAAACCTAGATATATTCAATACAGGGTGCGTATCAGTCGCCAATATAGAAACATTCTTGTTCGGAATGGACTAAGTCTCAATCCCCAGTCATAACTAATCCCGCACCTGCCATGGGGTGCGAGTCACGCCCTACAATAGCGTCACAATGTGATAAGCCGGGGTTTCAAACCCTCAGGCCATCATATACACCAACTACTCACCTCTAACCGGCCGTAGACTGGTCCGCAATGCCTTTTCCCTTTGTATCGACCTCCTCGCGCGTCGAATCTAGTCAAAATCACAGCGAATACATAAATATAGGTTAAAGAAACATAACCCAATCAAAATACTCGAAAAGTACTAAATTCACGAAGTTGGTAAAACCCGAGCCCCGGGCCCACTTCTCGAAAAATTCCGAAAATCACACCAACAGATTCCTCGTCTCGCCACGAGTTCGTGCATATAAAGTTTACCAAAATCGGAGCTCGTTTGACCCTCCAAATTCCATTTTTACATTACAGCTTTCCAAGCCCTAGCTTGACCCGTTTTTGATGAATTTTCTACAATTTACATGTACTTTCTACCATAAATTCGAGTATTTAGGCCAAGGAACTTACCTCCAAGTGATTCTCAGTCAAAACCCTCGAATTTCCTTGCTCAAAGCTCTTAAGAACGTCAACAATGGAGGAAAAATATGAAAGGGTCGCGGATGAAATATTATTTTAAAACCCTTCTGTCGCCCAGTCCAGTTTTCGCTTCTGCGGTCCCGTAACCGCTTATGCGGGACCGCTTCTGCGGCCATATGACCGCTTATGCAGTTTTTCATTAAAACTCAAGGGCCGCTTCTGCGACCCCAATTTCCGCTTCTGCGGAAGCTCCCAACTCCACTCCAGACCACTTTTGCGACCGAGATTACGCTTCTGCGGAACCGCTTATGCGGTCCATTTCCGCAGAAGCGAACATACCAGATACCAGCAAAATTTGCCATTTCCTCAACTTGAATTTCATCCCGATAGCCATCCGAAATCACTCCGAGGCCCCTCAACCAATAGCACCAACACACCCCAAGACCTTATTCAAACTTGTTCCAATCATCAAAACACTATCGTTAACATCAAAATCATCGAATTACCACGGATTCAAGCCTAAGTTAAACTAAAACTTCCGAAACTTGCATTTGATCTAAAACCCGTCCTAAACACCTCCGAATGATCTGAAACTTTGCACGCATATCCAAAATCACCTAACGAAGCTACTGCAACTCTCGGAATTCCATTCCGACCCTCGGATCAAAATCTCACCTACCATCCGGAATTCACCAAAATCCAACCTTAGCCAATTCAAGCCTAATTCTACACCGGACCTCCAAATTCAATTCCGATTGCGCTCCTAAGTCACAAATCATCCCCCGAAACTAGTCGAATCATCGGAAATCCATTCCGAGCCTTCTAGCTCATAAGTCAACATTTGGTTGACTTTTTTCCAAACTAACCTTCTCATAAAGAGACTTATTGTCTCAATTCTAACCGAACTCTAACCAAATTACTTCAAATTCTCCAAACACATATAATGAAACATATAGAAGCATAAAACGGGGAAAACGGGGCGGTAACTCCCGTAACGACGGGTCGGGTCGTTACATCCTCCCCAACTTAAGCAAACGCTCGTCCTCGAGCGTATCCAGAGTTGTTCTAGAAGCCAACCAACAGCTAAACGATCTTACCAATCATATACCCGGGGTGATCCCTCGCCACCCTATTTCGCATAGACCCGATAACACAATATAGCCGAACTTCCACAGTCCCTTTAAGCCATAGACCATAGAACCACGTTGCACTTTTCGAAATCATACACAAGATCAGAACCTCACATCTATATTCAAAGTAAGCCTACACCAGCTGTAATAACCCATACTTGCACCCTCAGGTGAAAAACATATTATATACCGCCTAAACCAACCACTCGGAACTATAACTTCTATTCACAGCAGTTGTCCCCAGCAACCAATTACCGGCAGAGAACCTCTCACTAGCTAAAGCCTTATTCCAACACTCTCATATACTGCCAACGATGAATGAAACACGCTATAAACCGTAATCATCTCTCAGATCAACCATTCATGAAACCACCTCCCTTGACTGATATCACAACAGATTTCCGGGTCAAACCCCGATATTATCTTCCTAACAAGCTGGGATCAAATCTGTCCGTATGCATTAATGAACCCAACGATCACCTCGAATCCAACACCACTCTGGTGATATGATATCTCCATACAAGCCTAAACCACAACCTCAAGCTCATCAATACCATTACATCACAAGGCTGAGACTCCGTCTCGCATCGTAGAAATATAATAGCTGAATCTACCTCGAAAGGTCATACCCAACATACCATTTTACCGAGCGACACGCAATTACTCTTCCCGCTCGACCTCCACTATGAATCCCCTAATAGAACTGCACCATTGTGTGCCCATAACCAGCAAATCATACGCCCCACAACACAGAAAAGAAATAACTCCTAGATCTCCTCAGCTCACTAACAAGTTCAATAACGATCGAATTAACCTGTCCCTCAACAATTCAACTTGGGACTAACCAAGCTAACTCAAGCTACATACGTAGCCACACTGGCCTGCCAACGAACTCAATACTAAGAAGTCTGAAGCTGCTCCTTCCACTACTATAACCCCTGCCAGAGCCGTACGATACGGTGTCCGGTACCAATTAAGTACCGAAATCCAGAATCTCACCCGGCGATATGTCCGGCCACAAGAAATGCATCCGAACAGTCCCTCAATACTGGAACCGAATAAATGGTAGAAGCCTCTGCACTGGCATCTGCCATGAAGGCCCAATCAAGAAACATCAATCCTTTCCAGCCATCCGCTGGTCCTTGAAATATAAACCATTCTACTAGAACATAGTCTAATGCACCTTGCCACGCAACCTGTGGCATTTTCCGACATAGCCCATAATGCAATAGTTCAAAATCTTCCAACACTAAGAGAACCAGTCTGAATTCCAACATCACAACATAGCCTGTACATTAGAACTCCATATAACACACAAATCATCATACCCGATCCCAGTTTCCACCGTGCGAATACATGCACACATTTGATACTCCCTCATTCCACGACAGATACTCGATATTTACCTGTGCTACCGAGCAAACTCGAATACCACCAGTGGACCCAACAAGAACATGCCGCACTACTGCCGAAATATAATCAGTTTAATCACATTACCTTTTTCTGAGACATGTACTCTCATCAAATCACTCCCACTTAGCAATATCATTTTCCCCAATCATCTGAAGATCATTTATCTAATCACTTAGGAGGAATCACTACACATCCCATGCTCTGCATGACATACACGGGTCTTGTTCAAATTCTTAGAATACTGACACGACGGATGAGACGTACACATTCATAACTACTACCGAAACAACAATTCATTAGTTCTATACTCTTGGCAAGAACTATCACCTCATTCTGAGCCAAACAATGGTCTTAGCTCTTTAATTTTTACTTCACATACTCAGATTGCACTGATCTCAAATTCAATGATCTCGTCTTACCCAGTACGAAATGTTCGGGCAATAAGCCGCTCCAGACATAATTATAAGTCTTATATGATGCCCCAATGTGCCAATAGGCTACCAATTCGAACGCAATACAAAAGAAAACGAGCTCTAGAAGGAATTACCAAATCCTACGCACTAATATGTGCTCTCCATAGAAAAATAAGAAGCAAGGCATACAAAAATAATATATAGAAAACCATGCTCAATATCATACTGTTGCGGCGCGCAACCCGATCCAAATAACACACTCATGGCGGCGTGCCACCCGATCCACACATAGATCTCGCATAAGGAGATATACGTCGAGCTAAATCTGCTCATTATAACAAAATACCGAATATCGGTCATGAGCATGCTAAGTGCATAATATCATCCCTGAGGGATATTTAGCGTTATAAACTACAAAACTCAAGCACAACTGAGGTGCGGTATACAGTTTGAATTTCAAGAGCCAAGATGCTCAAGTAACATCATTCCTACGCGGATTCTCAACACATAAGCAATTTCTCGAGTCATTTCACAAATCACACGGCGTAATGCAACACTACGCGAGATATCTGGCAATGAAGCATCAACCTAACTACTCCTCCACAAGGACCATGTTACAAAAATGCACACATCTGGCCTGATATAGATCCATTATTCACATTAAGTCCATCCACCGACTTCAAGCCGATTCTGCTCACAATGAACCAGTTTGACAACCTTTCAAGGGTCCATAATAACTCCCCTTTTTCACATAACACACAAGAACAACCATTACAATCGGGGTAATCCTTCCCATTTCACAACCCAATATGCCAAGTGCCCTCCAGGCATGAATTCCTCAATTTAACGACACCATCACAACCTTGATACTTGGTTTACATCTTTAATCAGTCAAGTGACTACATGCCACACTTATATAGTCTTCCAGTGGGACACACTCCCACAACCTACCGCAACAATATTTGGGGCGTACCTCCAAACCACCGGTCGCACTAACGCTGAAGAGCGATCAAGAATCATTAGCCAGGACGCAAAGCCCTTTTTACAAAACACCGATCTTAGGTGACGCTGAAGACAATACCAATTTACCTTAACAATCGAAACTTCTTTCCTGCTCATCCGAGCTCATGACATCTTTGTCAAAATTTTCCCTTCACTCGTGCCATTCCCGGCCCAATCTCCACGACCAGAGCTGATTCACCAGCATGCATCAAAGCAGAACTAACATAGTACATAACCACCAATCCGCTAACCACTAGCAAGCTCCCCAAGTTGGCTCGAAGCCATATATCACAACACACTATACTCATAACGCATATGCTCCATTGTTGTCGTAATACCATAGTGAGATTGAACTCGCTCTTTCATAAGCTTGTGGAAACTCAAATCATCTGGAATTTTAACTCTTCTGCATTTACCTGCATTCACTCACATAACAGTTAAGCCTACCCTCCAGGCGACCAAATTTTCACTAAGTCCCAAAAATTTCGGCAGAGTTTCCCTTGTAATTGGGCCTATCCACCTGCCAGAGAATCACCAAAATCATCCTAGAAACACGGCCACAACTTGACAAGCATCACAATGTATATCAACATAAATCTCAATACTACATGTATTATATTATCAAAATCGATACATGGGCATGGGTTGCACCTATTCGAATCATAACACATAGAAGATACCTTTCGATCCTCCATTATTGGGACATTCAACCGAGTAGGAACATGTTCTCTCCTTAATGTTTTCGACCTTCACGGTGTGCTCCTCGACATAGATTTCGTCATAATACATTTACAGAAGCGATCTTGGCTCCCAGACTTGTCTAACTAGTATAACAAATGGTTTCCCCTCATAAGCCAATTACCCATTAGCTTTACCTTTAGTTCATGTTTTTGTATACCTTCCACTGTCATACACACTACACAGTATCAACATACTCATTACGTAGTTATCCAGCAGCCATTCCCGCAATTTGGGACAATACTGAACATATAAGTTTATAACTCCAGCTCACAAAATCAGCACCTTGGTGCTCAAGCCATAAGCAAAGGTCCGGCCTCATGTCCTCCAGACTGGCCCAACATCAACTCACGGAGATTACATCTCGCCCACCCCCCCTCAATCGGGGAAGCACAAGCCATCAAGGCGCATATACTACTAAGCGCTCATGTGCGCATACTGACGTGTGGAAGGAATTTCAAGAGGTATATCTCAAGCTGAATCAAGTACGCACGAGAAGAATTCCAAGAAAGTGAAGTTTTCCTAAAAGTTCTGCAGCCTCTCGTGGAGAAATACAGGCGTCCCCGTATCGTTCCACGAGACTCTACTAAACCGGCTCATGACTCATGAGGCCTAGTAACCTAGGCTCTGATACCAACTTGTCACGACCCCAAACCCGGTCGTGATGGCGCCCAACACTAATGCTAGGCAAGCCCGACCATTTACTCTCTCAACCCGAGCACAAAGCTCAAAACCAATTAATCAGATACTTAAAATCAAATATTAATACTCATAGTTGAAATACTCAATTAAAACAATACGAAATACTGACATAAACTGTAACTCCCAAAGACCTGGGGTCATGAGTCTAGAGCCTCTAACTAATACAGAGTCAAAAAAATCCTCAAAATAAGTATGTTCTAAAGTACGGAAATAATAAAGGAATAAGAGAGGAGTCGGGTCCTACGGACGTCATAGCAGCTACCTCGACCACTCCTGGAACTCTGGAAACCAGCGGCTAGCTCAACTAAGCTCCCGAAGTACCTGAATCTGCACACAAGGTGCAGGGAGTAGGGGGTGAGTACTACCAACTCAGTGAGTAATAAGCATATAAAATGTCTGAAGATAAGAAATCCACGAAATGCCACAAAGTAAAGCTAAAACTAACAGTCCAACACCTAACTACGAACCAACAGCAAAACAACTTCAAATATATCAGTCAAGTATAATGTAAGGATGCAATGCAATGCACATGACCGCTACGGCGCGTAGCCCGATCCATTTAACGTCGACGGCGCTCACTGGGGGTGTGTACAGACTCCGGAGGGGCTCCTTCAGCCCAAGCGCAATATAATCATATCATTCGCTGCGGCGTGCAGCCCGATCCATACTCAGTCCACAATATGCATATGAGTCACGTAACAGATTCAATTAATTTCCCAATTTCCAATTTATTAAGGAGAATATACTTTAGATATTTAACTTCAGGAAAAGTGACTTAGCATTTCATAACAGTGATTAAACACAGGACTGAGATCAAGGATTATACATAGCATGCTATCACAATGACATTCATCCTCTAAGGATGCTACAGATCGGCACAAGGCCCCAAACACAACAATAAGCCCAAATATATTCAATACAGGGTGCGTATCAGTCGCCAATATAGAAACATTCTTGTTCGGAATAGACTAAGTCTCAATCCCCAGTCATAACTAATCCGGCACCTGCCATGGGGTGCGAGTCACGCCCTACAATAGCGTCACAATGTGATAAGCCGGGGTTTCAAACCCTCAGGCCATCATATACACCAACTACTCACCTCTAACCGGCCGTAGACTGGTCCGCAATGCCTTTTCCCTTTGTATCGACCTCCTCGCGCGTCGAATCTAGTCAAAATCACAGCGAATACATAAATATGGGTTAAAGAAACATAACCCAATCAAAATACTCGAAAAGTACTAAATTCACGAAGTTGGTAAAACCTGAGCCCCGGGCCCACTTCTCGAAAAATTCCGAAAATCACACCAACAGATTCCTCGTCTCGCCACGAGTTCGTGCATATAAAGTTTACCAAAATCGGAGCTCGTTTGACCCTCCAAATTCCATTTTTACATCACAGCTTTCCAAGCCCTAGCTTGACCCGTTTTTGATGAATTTTCTACAATTTACATGTAATTTCTACCATAAATTCGAATATTTAGGCCAAGGAACTTACCTCCAAGTGATTCTCAGTCAAAACCCTCGAATATCCTTGCTCAAAGCTCTTAAGAACGTCAACAATGGAGGAAAAATATGAAAGAGTCACGGATGAAATATTATTTTAAAACCCTTCAGTCGCCCAGTCCAGTTTTCGCTTCTGCGGTCCCGTAGCCGCTTATGCGGGACCGCTTCTGCGGCCATATGGCCGCTTATGCGGTTTTTCATTAAAACTTAAGGGCCGCTTCTGCGACACCAATTTCCGCTTCTGCGGAAGCTCCCAACTCCACTCCAGACCGCTTTTGCGACCGAGATTACGCTTCTGCGGAACCGCTTATGCGGTCCATTTCCGCAGAAGCGAACATACCAGATACCAGCAAAATCTGCCATTTCCTCAACTTGAATTTCATCCCGATAGCCATCCGAAATCACTCCGAGGCCCCCGGGACCTCAACCAATAGCACCAACACACCCCAAGACCTTATTCAAACTTGTTCCAATCATCAAAACACTATCGTTAACATCAAAATCATCGAATTACCACGGATTCAAGCCTAAGTTAAACTAAAACTTCCGAAACTTGCATTTGATCTAAAACCCGTCCTAAACACCTCCGAATGATCTGAAACTTTGCACGCATATCCAAAATCACCTAACGGAGCTACTGCAACTCTCGGAATTCCATTCCGACCCTCGGATCAAAATCTAACCTACCATCCGGAATTCACCAAAATCCAACTTTAGCCAATTCAAGCCTAATTCTACACCGGACCTCCAAATTCAATTCCGATTGCGCTCCTAAGTCATAAATCATCCCCCGAAACTAGTCCAATTATCGGAAATCCATTCCGAGCCTTCTAACTCATAAGTCAACATTCGGTTGACTTTTTTCTAAACTAACCTTCTCATAAAGAGACTTATTGTCTCATTTCTAACCGAACTCTAACCGAATTACTTCAAATTCTCCAAACACATATAATGAAACATATAGAAGCATAAAACGGGGAAAATTGGGCGGTAACTCCCGTAACGACGGGTCGGGTCGTTACAGTTCTGTAAGATAAACGGTTTATTATGGTATGAATAGGGACCATCTTGCATAACTGCATCTCTATCCTCCATCGTTGTGAATCGAAACACATAATATCCATCTTGATGATACAAGATCTTAGGTTTAGTAACAAAATCCCAGACTGATTTAACATAACTCTCCATAGATTTCTCATATGGAGTGTCCCCAAGTACATATCCAATTAAAGCAGTTGCCCAATGTTCCTGTAGCTCATTTACATCGTTTTCCTCAGTTTGAATGACAATCTTACCATCTCTATGGCTTGGCTGAATGAACTCCAACTTCATTCCCATCTGAGAGTTCCGATTTTGCTTCCTCAGCTCCTTTGCCATCTCTGTCTTATCTGTTAGATCTAGATTTGGGGATGGCTGTGAAGATCCCGCCTCAGAGAATTGAAGTCGTTTTGGACTGGTTGGCAGTTGTTCCTTAGATTTCTGAACTTCCTTTGCAGTCATAGCAATTTTACTGTTCCATTGCAAACTATTTCCTTCTTCGTCCTCACTTAGCTCCTTTTCTTCTAGAATTGGTTGGAATTTAGGTGGTAGAAAGCTTCCAAATGTTAATGGAGTGAAATTTTGCATTGTTGAGTTCACCGGAGTTGTGCCCTCAGTCGCCGGCGTTACTGGTTTGCGTCTCCTTGCCATCGTTGGTGCACGTTAGCCTCCCTTGGCTAATCATGCGCCGCTTATAGCTTTGTGTAAAGCTCTATGTGATTTGGGGCCTCTTTTAGTTTGTTATTGTCCGGATGGATCTGTATGGTATTTATTGTATTCTTATCCCCATGTTTGGTTCCTACTAGGTGGCATTTACTTGATAAAATTTGGTTTGTCTCATTTAATATAGTGGCGCTATCTGTCCTGGTAATAACTCACTTCCATGGAAAATGATATTTATATTTGATACACATAGTTAAATTTTTATTTTTCTAGTTTATAAGATTAATTTCATATTTAATGATACTTGTGAAATATTGTAGGATAAATTTTACAGTGATGACATAAATGATCAACGTGATCATGTCGTGAAACATATGAGAAAGTTATGGAACAATTGGAGAGGATCGATGCACAAGAATATTAAGTCTAAGCCATTACGTTATGCTCTAAAAGATGTGCCAAATGGGGTAGAGAAGAGAGATTGGGAATGGCTGGTCAAGGAGCATTTTTTTACTGAAAAATTTAAGGTATGATTTCATAGCTATTTATTAACATTGTTGCTGGGCGTATTCTGCAACAATAGCATCTAGAGGGCCCAAATACTTTGAACCTACATAAAATATCATCAATAGGTAATATGTAAGCTAACATTCTTACATAAAAAGCAAACTTTTAAAGGGAGTTTAGGATGACAACTTTTTATAGTTGTGAGAGTAACTGATTAAAACTTCCTTAAAGTTCTCCTTGCAGATTTACAAGAGTATTTTCACTTTGATATGGAGTCCAAACCGGAAAGACCTCTTGTCCTTCATAAATTTGTATGCTGGTTATGTAGTATTTTATTAATGAAATTCTGCATACACTACAGATTGAATAGAACATGCTCTTATAAAATATTTGAAACATGATGATACAACCAACACTTATACTACATTATTAGAATTTAGAAATACAACATAGCTGTAGCAAAATCGAAAATTGTGCTGGCAAGCTTACAGTTTATGGTTTAAGTTCTCAAAAATGGACCAATGGAGTTATACTTTTATCTTCTTTCCTATAAAACATATCCTACACAACGTCATAGGAATTTTCAATCCTTACTTGAGAAAGAGAGCAGCAACAACAAAAAGTCAAAGTGTACAATCAGTCGCAACAGGTATTAAACAGAGGCAAATTATATCATTTTCTTTTCTCATTTGAATCCTCCATTTTGTGAGTTTATATAATGCGTTCATTTACCAGATGTTGTCTTATTGTTACATTGCGTTCATTTTACTGTATGAATTTGGCGTGATTGCTGTATGAAAACGGACAACAATTTGTTGTTGCTGCTCGTTAAATGCACTTGCTGCTGCATTTTTTATGGTAATTTGTCTTGCAAATTTGTTATGTAAATTGATAAACCGAAACTGTACTGAACCAAATAAGAAATACTGAACTACTTTGGTACTGTATTTGGTATACACAATTAATAAATCGAATACCGACATGCCGAACATAAGTTCTTAAATACCAAACTGAAGTATCGAACGCCCACCCTTAATGGGATTTGCTTCCCAAAAGTCACACTCATTGTGCAGGTTTTAGTGTGATAAGATTGGGTGATATAGAACTATCATTTAATCGTCTTATGATCATCGTCTCCAGGTATAGGAAATTTAATGTATCGTATTCTTGCTACTATACTATCTACCGTTATGTCATATGATCTTTGTATTTTTTCACTTTCTCGTTTATAGCGATCAGTGTAGCCTTTAATTCATCTGATTTTTCTTCTTTAGTTTTTCTTTGTTACTAAACTGGCATAAATTTGTTATTTTAACAGATCAAAAATTTGAAGTCCGAAGAACCTATCCTTGAAGAAAGTGTTGAGCAAGTTGAAGTACAAGAGGTTTTTTGGTTGGTCCGCGATTGTTTAAAGACACTGTCTTATGTAAATATATATGTTGCAATTTTACTTTTTCTATTTTTTAGGAATTGGTAAAAATGATGTTTAACTCACCTCACTTTATGCTTCCAGTTGTCTCTTGGCTGGGTTTGCATTATTTTTACTTTTCATTGTTTTAGTAAGATGGGTTTCTTATAATCTGGATTGGTTTCTGAAAAATATGATACTTTAGTTCTTTGTACTAACAACATATCAAGTATTTTGTTTATCTTATAATGTTGTTGAGCGTGTATGAAAGCATATAAATAGTTATTACTATTCATGTAATTTAAATTTTCTTAATTATATTTATTACATTTTGATATTAGCAAAGAAAAATGTGGTCATTAAAACTCTTTCACAAGGTTCTCAACCAGATAAATGGCTAATAACGAAGAGAATTTTGATTGTTAAAAGTAATTATACAATTAACGGAGGTAATATCGGTCGCTAAAAGCACACGAATTGACATAATACATTGTTGTCAATAAAGACTTTTAACGACCGGATAACAAATTAGCGAGGGAAAAATCCTGTCGCTAAAAAGTTTGTATAACGACCGGAATTATGTCGTTGCTAAAGAACCTTTAACGACCGAATTGTAAACCGGCCGTTAACTTTTAACGTCGGGACTTTTAACGACCGGTGACGACCGAATTTTTTCCAGTCGTTAACAACTTATAACGACTGGAATTGGACTTTTAGCGACCAATTTTCCCCTCGCTAAAGGCCCATTTTCTTGTAGTGTATATTGAGGAGTAATAAGGGTGGACTGGTGGGATCGGGTTGCACGCCGCAACAAGGAGTAATAGGGGTGAATATTGATATTGTCATTGTTTATATAGTAGGATCGGGATGCAGG
The DNA here is from genome assembly GCF_001879085.1 of Nicotiana attenuata. Classification (NCBI taxonomy): domain Eukaryota; kingdom Viridiplantae; phylum Streptophyta; class Magnoliopsida; order Solanales; family Solanaceae; genus Nicotiana; species Nicotiana attenuata. Next base: position 126,065 of record NW_017672256.1, on the reverse strand, counting down.
CCGCATCAGTTGTGTTTATGTATTCATTTCTGCTGAGGTTCATTAGTGTGATGTTAAAACTCCCTCAAGGATTGGCTATAGCTGAATATCGGTAGAACGACTAGGTTCCGTATTTAGTTAATGCAAGTTTCTGTTATATATCATTCCGTACTTCCTTTCTGTTTTAGCATAAACTGTTGCAGGTTATATATGTTGTTATGCCCCGCCGTAGCCTCATCACTACTTCGTCGAGGTTAGGCTCGACACTTACCAGCACATGGGGTCGATTGTACTGATACTGCACTCTGCACTTCCTGTGCAGATTTCGGAGCTAGTGGCTGATCGAGAGGTTGGGTTGTTATTACTGCACTTAGGAGACCGCAGGTAGTCTTGTAGGCGTCCGCAGGACCTAGCGTCCCCTTCTATCCTTACTTTATTTATGTTTTACTGAACATATGTATTATTCCTTCAAACCATTACTTGTAGTATTCGTAGACTGATCGTGAGTTGTGACACCAGATTCTAGGTGTTATCTATTTCGGCTTTCGTTATTAGCTTAAAGATAATCATTTAAATTGTGTACTTCCGCTTTTATTTCCGTTGATATACTTTTGTTACGTTCTAATTCTAAACAGATAAAGGAAAAAGGTGAAATATCCTGTAAAGTTGGCTTGCCTAGCGAGTGCAATGTTAGGCGCCATCACGGTCCCGACGGTGGGAAATTCGGGTCGTGACAGCATATTACAAAGTTTGTAAAGTATTTTTGTATGGATGTTGAAATATTTTTCTAAATGGTTTGAAAATTGCATAACATTATTCTCTAATCTCTCTCTATTGAAGGCTATTTGAATCACATTCTTTTGACCAAGACTAATTATCATTTGAAACAAATTCATGTTTATCATCTAACGATTATTCTATCCGAAGATGCAATTACAAGAGCATATTTGTTTTGGTAATACTAACCAAAAGCATGTCAAGCATTTTTAACCCTCTAGAAGATGATCGGTTTGAAAATAAGTATGATGGAGAATTAACCTTCATCTTCACATTCCAAATAATGCGAAGTAAGGAAAAAATTGGTAAGTCCAACGATCGAATAAAGTACCAAGGTTGACCGACTCTTTATGTTTATGACAAATATTTTAGCATACCTGATTCTATAATATCCCTTTATAGTGCCACAAAAGTTTTTTAGTTGACATTCTAAATTATGGATTATTATATGCAAGAACTAATTGCTTTGATCTTGTAGGATATTTTCAGATGCAAACCTTGCAGGCAACAAAATGGACTGAAATAAAAAATTGTGATGGAGATTTTTTAGAAATTTCTCATGTCATGAAAAAGACAAAACTAGAGCACATGGCATAACACATGTCATTAAATTGCTTGTGATAGAAGGTATTTTGGAAATCCACCCGGAGGACATTGACCATCATCTTGCAGATATTTCCTCACATTTACGAAAGAAGTTGGTATGGTAATGATGTCATCTTGTATTCTTTCATGGCAATAAGTTTGCAAGTCTTTGATAATATTTGAGTGAGTCACATAAACTTTTAATGGCTCAAAGTTTTTTTTTCTGCTACTTTATATGTTTTGTAAGGCAAATAGTTTTCCTCTGTTGTTTAAAAACTTGTCTTTTAGATCGTATAATTTCTTTAGCCTTGATTTAACGCTTTTAATTGCATGATCGTTTATAACTCCTTGGATGATTATAAGTTATAGTCATACTTTTAATTGTATGTGAGTAGTATGTGCAATTGTCTGCATGTTCCCTATAAGTTACTTCATCATTTGATGATGACAAAAAGGGGAGAAAATAATGTGTACAAAAGTTCAAAAACTCAGGTATAAAGTATGGAGAAAGGGGGAGCATAACTGAGGAATGCATAGAGAGAGGGGGAGTTCACACTTGTAAGCTTCAAGGTTTCACGTATTAAATTTGACGATAACAAACCAACATAATTATTAATCAAAGAACATTTACTTGTGGTAATCTTATTTTTGTATAGGTTATTCAAGAAAGAAGATGCTGGTAAAGATCCAAACAAATATGGAAAAGGGAATATCATGTGAAGAACTTATCAAGGAAGATAATTTCGAGATTTAATCTCCAAGCGTCATAGAAGGAACAATATTTGAAAGTGAAATTTCAAATATTGAATGGCATACTACAATATCAGAAGAAGAATCTACGGAAATTATGGATGGAAAGTTTTTCAACATCTTGAAAGGAAAGTTGCTAAAATCATGGAGAAGATCTATTATTTTGTGGAAGGAATATACTATATGGAAGAGATACTACAAGGCCAAGGAAGAATATACTTTTGATGAAAAGAAAATATATTATGGGTATAGTATAATTTATATTATGGAAAGAGATTAGATTTCAAGATCAAGAAAGGAGTCAAAGATATTTTGAGATCTATCAGAAAAGGAAAGAAGTACAAGGAGGCAAAGGAAGAGAATCTCATCAGTATCTAATCTTTAAAGGAAAGAGAATCATGCTTACATTGAAAGAAAGATAATTCCTTCAGTACACATGGAAACGTCCAAGTTCATATAAAAGCTTGATGGCTTACATGGAAAGAATATTTTATTCAAAAAGCATTAAATAATATGGCCTTGATTTTTGGAATTTTAAAGGAAAAGATCTCAAATCATGTGAGATCAAATCTGTACAAAATGGCTTGAAATATGGACATTCATTTGTGTTCAAAGGAAAGAGTAGTTACTCTTTCAACATCAAACTTAATTGAGAAAAGGATCGAGATCATATTCAAAAGAGCAAGAAGCAGTAAAGGAAAGTTGGAGTAGCAGCAAAGGAAATCCTTTTCCAAATTAGAAGACCGCTGCAGCGGGCTAGAATGTTCAACGACCAAGTATAAAAGAGAATGTAACGACCCGACCTATCGTTTTGATGTTTAGCGCGTCGTTCGGCAGTTTGAGGCCATGAGTAGCTTCACTTCAGGCATTACGATTTGCACGCATGGTCGGAATTAATTTTCAGGAAGTTCGGAATTGATTTGGAAAGAAAATTCTCATTTCGGAAGCTTTAAGTTGGAGGAATTGACAAGGATTGGATTTTTGAGTAAACGAACTTAGAATCAGGATTTGAAGTTTCCAGCAGGTTCGTATGATGATTTTGGACTGGGGCGTATGATCGTATCGGGTTTTGGGTGACCCGGGAGCATTTCGGCGCCGATTGTGGAAGTTAGCATTTTGGAAGAATTCCATAGGTTTGGGTTGAAGCGCATTTCAGCGTTATCAATGTCCGTTTGGGAGTTCGAGTCTAGGAATAGCTCCGTATGGTGATTCTGGTATTGGGTGCGCGATCGAAAGTGGATTTGGAGGTCCGTAGGTCATTACGGAGTCATTTGGCGAAAGTTAGAAATTTGAAGGTTTTTGAGAAGTTTGACCAAAAGTGCACTTTTTGATATCGGGGTTGGATTCCAATTCCGAAAGTTGGAGTAGGTCCGTAATGTCGAATATGACTTGTGTGAAAAATTTGAGGTCAATCGGACGTGATTTGATAGTTTTCGGCATCGAATGTAGAAGTTTGAAGTTCTAAAGTTCATAAAGCGCGAAAGTGATTCGTGATTTCGACGTTGTTTGATGTGATTTGAGGCCTCGAGTGGGTCCGCATTATGTTTTGGGACTGGTTGATATGATTGGTTGGGGTCCCAGGGGCCTCGAATGGATTCCGGATGGTTAACGGATCAATTTTGGAATTTGAGGAAGAATAGAGGTTGCTGATATCTGGTATAACCGCACCTGCGAGGTTTTGGCCACAGGTGCGAAGCCACAGAAGCGGCCATTGGGTTGCAGATGCGGCTTGGGGATGAAGGGCAGTGACCGCAGGTGCGGAACTTTACCCGCGGATGCGGGTGCGCATCTGCGCTGAGGAGACCGCAGAAGCGGACTGTTGGACCTGAGCCTGGGACCGCAGAAGCGGCACATGCGCCGCAGAAGTGGGGCCGCAGGAGAGGTCTATGCACCGCAGGTGCGAGAAGCGGGCTGGGCGGTGTGTTCTTTTAAAAGCGAAAGTTTGGCTCATTTTTAGCCATTTTTCCTCCATGGGAGCCGATTTGGAGCAACTTGGGAGTGACATTTTCACCACTAAGCTTGAGGTAAGTGGCTTATGCTAGCTTTGAGTTAAATACATTGATTATGTATAGTTTTTAGCATGAAAATTGGTAGAAACTTGGGGTTTGAGGGAAAACCTAGAAAATTGATATTTTCGGATTTTGACCACGATTTTGGAAATGAAATTGAGAGCAAATTATATATTTGAGTTCATGAGGTTATGGGCAAACTTTATCTCCGAAATTTTTTGGAATCCGAGCACGTGGGCCCGATGGCATTTTTGTCAACTTTTCAACCGGGGTTAGAAATTATTATAAATTGGATTAGTATGAGTAATTGAACATGTATTAATGGGTTTACATAATTATTGGCTAGTTTTAGAACGTTGTGCATCAATTTGAGTCTTCGGAAGGGCGTGGAATGCCAGTTATGGAACTTTGGAGCGAGGTGAGTCTCCTTTCTAACCTTGTAAGAGGGAATTGTCCCCATAGGTGAGTTAATTGGTTATGTGCTCCTATTTGTGGGGGCTACGTACGCACGAGGTGATGATAGTCCGTGCGTAGCTACTATTATGGTTAAGTCCGGGTAGTCTAGGGCCCAAAAGCATGCTTTACTTGTAACATTTGCAACCTTGTTGTCAATTTAAAAATGCTTAAACACATATTGAATGCATAAATAAATTTCTACAAGACTAGACATCATTTCTTGACTTTTAAGAGAGAAACTTGCCGTTTTCCTAAATAATTGCTCCCTGATGAATTCTTGGTTGACTGCTTGAATGTGTTTATTTATTGTGGAACGGGTTGAATGCCTTGGTAGATTAAATAGATGCATCTATGGTTCGCGCCATTAAACCCTCCGGCAGTGCACAATTTAAATATTATTGGATCGGGCCGTACGACCTCGGCATGATTTGCACATGCTTGTATTGCTTGCCTTATAATCATTGATGTTGATATTTGTTCTCCCTGGCCTGAGATAAATGTATAAAAATGATGAAAATGAATTTGGAAATTTCCTATAGACGAAAGAAGTTGTTTACTTGCCTCATGCTATTGAGTTACAACTATTTTTATGAAAATCCTCGTCTTACTATATTATTGATATATTATTATTGGACCACTAGTAAGTGTCGAAGTTGACCTATCGCCTCTACTTCTTCGAGATTAGACGGTATACTTATTGAGTACACATTATTTTTGTACTCACGCTAAACTTGTTGTGCATTTTTGTTGCACTGGCACATGTACCTCTAGTGGCCTAATGGGCATAGCAGCATGGATGATATAGAGACTTAGGTGAGCTGCATCTCTCGAGGCGACCCGCAGCCGGCATAGTCTCTTTCAGTGTATAGTATTTACCTTCTGTCCAAATCTGTATTCCGTACAGTTATTATACTTCATTTGATTTCCTAGAAATAGCTCATGCACTTGTGACACCGGGTTCTGGGATGATTATAGGATTATTCAATATTTAGTTTGTTAAAGACATCATCTTATTTCAATGAAATTCATTATTTATTGTTTGATGTATAAAAGAAATGATTTCAATAAATACTAAAATGGGAATTTAATTAACTTCTTGGTGTTGGCTTGCCTGACAGTGGTGTCCGACGCCATCACGACCCTTAGTGGTATTTGGGTTGTGACAACATGGTATCAGAGCACTAGGTTCCCTTAGGTCTCACGAGTCATGAGCAAGTCTAGTAGAGTCTCACGGATCGGTACGGAGACGCCTGTACTTATCTTCGAGATGCTACAAGACTGTTAGGAGCACTTCCATTCTTGATTTCTCGTCGTGCGATTTGATTTTCCTTTGAGGCTTATGCCTTCATTTCCTTTCCATTCAATCATATGCAACGCGAAGCGCTGGTCATGAATCAGTGGGTGAGTAATTGTAATGGTACTACGAATGTGGTGTGGGATGTTTCTCCCTGCGTGGTTGTTTGAGCTATTGTCGTCGCCTTATGGAAGGATATTCTGTCGTTTCAGCTCAGTAGCGTTACTTCTGGGAGCTCTGAGACTAGGCACAAGTTGTCATGATGCTTTTGAATGGTGGTCGCACAGTATTGATGTGATGGTAGGATGCTTGCCGACGTGTCGTGGCAGTGAATGACTTGAAGGGAGGTTTACTCAATGCATGATTCAGAGATTCGGTATTTTATTTCCGCCGGAGGAAAGTCAATGGGACTAAGAATGATCAGGTTTGGGTAGATAGAGTAACGAGCCTAGGCGTTTTCAAGTGCGGTGGAATTTTTATCTGCGACGTGGTGTCATCGTCCTCGATTGAATGTGTTAAGTTTGCCGGTGTTATGATCTTCTTCAATTCGCCTTTAGGCAGGGTATTGTGAAAAGTTGTCAGGGAATGGCTGTCAGAGATTGCGGTGTGCTGTGGTTCAGGATCGAATCGGTATTTCAAAGGTTGACGGCTCGAGAAAGATAATCTTCGAAAGGTTTTAAAGTAGTAACGATCTGTTGGTGCAAGTGCTACCGAGATAGATGTTGATTTAAGATAACAACTGGGCGGCAAAGGACGAGGAAGGACATGTGGGAAGTGTCTTGTGGTGATTAAACTTCTAGAAAGCCTAGTGTGGAAAATAGGAGTCGGGTAGTTTCTTAGAGGAGTGAGTTTGACCAAAGTGGGAGAGTGGCAGAGTAACATATGGGATCAGTTGTAGGATAACTACACACCCGGATAAAAAGTCTAAAGTAAATTGGGACTCAGGGTGGACAGTGACTGGGTTTTCCGACTTGACTTTAAATATCGGCCATTATACGGCGGGAGATTTGATACAACGGAAAGAAGTCGCTTGATGTGAAGAAGGATACAACATGATTTTGAATTGGAAGATATTGTCGTGTATTTAGTTGATGTCCATAAGAAGAGAACGAACTAGTCCAATTAGCGAATGAGCACGGGATCAAGATGGGTTATAGATGTCATAGTGATTGTACCCCGTGCAGCGTCGTTGGGGGATGTCGGCATGTAATTTCCACAGGTGGGTTATCTCCTGTGAGCAGATCAACGGTCGCGTGGTTGGCGAAGCTTCTGCGAAGAATTCTACCGGCTATGGTAAGGAGATCGGTCATATGAATGTGGTTAATGATTCAAAGTATTCATAAAGGGTTTTAACAGAAGGATTTCGAGGATTTTGGCGGTATGATTGCGGAAGGTTATGGAAATAGGAGATAAGGAATCTTGGTGGGTTCCTTAGTTGCGTAATGGTGGCTTCAAGCTAAGTGGGAGAGTCCCACTGCCTATGATTAGGTTGCATGGTTATCTACTTGTGAGGTTTCGGGTTATCGGCGTATAGGTAAGTTATTTCGGCTAAGGGAAAAGAACATAAATGGTAAATTGAGCAAGGGGATTTGTAAGGTGTGCTATAGTTGACCTTACTGACTCATGTTCAGGCTTTGGGAAGACTCAGGATTTGTGTTTCGTACGGAGGTGATTTACAAGGAAGTGATTCAGTCGGGTGCTTCATTGAGATGGGTGTTCATGTGCCAGCTGAGCCTCGGAGTTGATTATATTCGGGACCAACCCAGAGTGGATGACTCTCAACAATGTTCCTAGTGAATTCAAGGGTTAAAAAATGCAGTGCCTAGGGATTCAAGCCCGCAGTGTGGTTAAGAATCGAGCTGTTGTAGCAGATTATGATAAGAGGCTCAGAATGTTCTATGATGTTTTCAACTTGCAGTGTAGCATGGGGAGGTAAAATAGAAAAAGACTTCGGATTTGTAAAGGGATTATCAGAATGGGTGTATTAGTGAAAGATACGAAATTTGCGTGCAAGGAGTGTATGAAACGGTTCATGGGTTTGGAGACTGGGTGGTCTCGTGGAATGGGGTCACTCAAGGTGAGTGCGGATTTAGGTTGGTGATGTAAGGAATGGAGCTATTATTATCTCTAAGGCAAGTTAAAGATGAATTAGAAGAATATAGATTGGTTAGCCATGGTTGAAAATGCATAGTGGTTGCGGTACGTGCGAGGCTCTACGGCCGCCGTAATTGATTTTGTTTGGAAGTATTCAAGTATTATGGTATGTTATGTGTAGGCGGATCCCGAAAGGGTTATGATGGTTTAGACCACTACTTGAGGATTTGAATGTCCTACGGTTATGAGAATGCACTCGCGTGTTGCTATGGTTCTCTTGGAATGAGTTAAGTGAAAGGTCTTTGTATGGCGAAGTGAATACCCTATTAGTGGTTCAGGAGTTATGATGAAATTCTATTACTGTCGCGTATTGCATGTTCGGTGCACTGAGCGGCATGAAAATTGAAAGTGAGGAATCGAGGTTGCGGTTCGGTGTTGGCAAGGATGTCACAAGCTCAAAGGAGCAGCAAAGGGATTTGAATGTTTAGAGTAAGCTGGTATTGTCTTCAGCGTCACCTGAGATTGGTGTTTGGTGAAAGAGGCCTGCAACCTGGTTATGGATTCTTGTTATGCTTTACAGCGTTAGTGCTACGGGTGGTATGGATGTGCAGACCTCTTATCTGGTGCGAAAGGTCGTGGGAGCGTGTCTCACGGGGAGATTGTATGAGTGTGACATGTAATCACTTGATCGGTTGGAAGTTTAAACCTAGTATGAAGATTGTGGTGGTATCGCTAATTTAAGAATTCATGCCTGAGGGCACTCAGTTTATTGGGCTGTGGACTGTGGAGGTTTACTGCGGTCATGATGGTTGTTCTTGTGAGTTATGGGAAAAAGGAGTATTTATGGACCCTTGTAAGGTTATTTGCCTAGTACGGTGCGATCATAATCGGCTTGAGGTCTGTGGATGGATTTAAATATGAGTATGGGCTCTATATCAGGCCGGATGTGTTTCTTTCAGCATACCGCTCCTTATGAAGGAGTATTCGGATGTTGGATGCTATTTCGTCGTCGGCTATCTCATGTAATGTTATATTGCATCGTGTGAGTTGTGAAACGGCTTGATAATTTTCTTATGTATTGAGGCTCCGCGTAGCGATGGTGTTATGTGAGCAGGATGGCTCTTGAGTTTCAGATCATATATCGCACCTCCTTTGTACTTGGGTTTTATAGCTTATGGCGCTATATGTCTCCCCAGGGATGGTATTATGCACTTAGCATGCTTGTGACCGATATTCGGTATTTTGTAGTAACGAGCAATTTAGCTCGATGTGTATCTCCTTATGTGAGTTGTATGTTGTTTGGAGCAGGTTGCACGCCGCAACAGTGTGATGTTGAGTTCAGTCCCCTATATTTTATTTTTTGTGTGTTTTGCTTCCCATTTTCTGAGGAAGGTTCATATTAGTTGCGTAAGTTGAGTAGTCTCTTCCAGGGTTCGTTTCTCTTATGTATCACATTCAAGTTTGTGACCTATCGGCACATTTTGGCATCATATGAGACTTTTGGACAGGTCTGGGGTGACTTATTGCCTGAGCAGTTCGTACTGGGTGAGACAAGATTATTGGATCTAGGATCAGTGCAATCGGATTATATGAAGCATATTAAAGGGCAAATACTATTATTTGTTCTGAAGGAGGTAATGATTCTTGTCAGGAGTATAGACTCAATGAGTTGTCGACTCGACAGTTTATGAGTTTCTACACGTCTCTTCCGTCGCGGCGGTATTGCAAGAGTGGAACGGGACTAATATATGTCATGGGGTGCATTGTGAGCATCAGATTCGGGAAATGTCGGTTATTATGATCAAAGAATGTTGTTATGGTCCTGTGGATGACATGGTGCATGGTGAGGATTCAGCAAAGGTATGCAGTCATGTTTTGATACCTCGTGTAATGATTGATACGGTGTTGTATGTTGGGAGCAGGTCTGTCAGAGAATTTTGGATGTTGGAATTGGTCTCTAAGGCCCATTTGCCTTAATAAAAAAATTATCTTCAAATTTGATCGAGCTAACTTGCTCAAATCAGTTGTGGTGGAATGTGTAGGTGCATGAGGTGTTAAACAGCGATTTCGGACAACTTCAGTGCAGTAACGTATGTTTAAGTGGGAGAGAATGTAATGACCCGACCGGTCGTTTTGAGCTTTAGCGCGTCGTTTGGCAGTTTGAGGCCATGAGTAGCTTCACTTCAGGCATTACGATTTGCACGCATGGTCGGAATTATTTTTTGGGAAGTTCGGAATTGATTTGGAAAGAAAATTCTCATTTCGGAAGCTTTAAGTTGGAGGAATTGACAAGGATTAGATTTTTGAGTAAACGACCCCAGAATCGGGATTTGAAGTTTCCAGCAGGTTCGTATGATGATTTTGGACTGGGGCGTATGATCGTATCGGGTTTTGGGTGACCCGGGAGCATTTCGGCGCCGATTGTGGAAGTTAGCATTTTGGAAGAATTCCATTAGTTTGGGTTGAAACGCATTTCAGTGTTATCGATGTCCGTTTGAGATTTCGAGTCTGGGAATAGCTTCTTATGGTGATTCTTCGAGTCTGGGAATAGCTTCTTATGGTGATTCTCGTTGCGATCGGGAGTGGATTTGGAGGTCCGTAGGTCATTCTGGAGTCATTTGGCGAAAGTTAGAAATTTGAAGGTTTTTGAGAAGTTTGACCGGAAGTTTACTTTTTGATATCGGGGTCGAATTCCAATTTCGAAAGTTGGAGTAGGTTCGTCATGTTGAATATGACTTGTGTGCAAAATTGAGGTCGATCGAACGTGATTTGATAGGTTTCGGCATCAAATGTAGGGGTTTGAAGTTCTAAAGTTCATAAAGCTCGAATTGGGTTGTGATTCGTGATTTCAACGTTGTTTGATGTTATTTGAGGCCTCGAGCAGGTCCGCATTATGTTTTGGGACTGGTTGGTATGATTGGTTGGGGTCCGGGAGCCTCGAGTAGATTCCGGATGGTTAACAGATCAATTTTGGAAATTGAGGAAGAATTGAAGCAACTGATATCTGGTGTAACCTCACCTGCGAGGTTTTGGCCGCAGGTGCGGAGCCGCAGTAGCGGCCATGGGGTCACAAATGCGGCTTGGGCGAAGAAGGGCAGTGACCGCAGGTACGGAACTTTACCCGCAGATGCAGGTGCGCATCTGCACTGAGAAGACCACAGAAGCGGATTATTGGACCTGAGCAAGGGACCGCAGAAGCGGAAAATGCGCCGCATAAGTGGGGCCGCAGGAGCAGTCTATGCACCGCAGGTGCGAAAAGCTGGCTGGGCAGTGTGTTCAGAGTGAGGGTTTGACTCATTTTCACCATTTTTCCTCCATGGGAGCCGATTTGGAGCAACTTGGGAGTGTCATTTTCACCACCAAGCTTGAGGTAAGTGATTTATGCTAGTTTTGAGTTAAATACATTGATTATGTATAGATTTTAGCATGAAATTGGTAGAAACTTGGGGTTTGAGGGAAAACCTAGAAATTGGTATTTTCGGATTTTGACCAGGATTTTGGACATGAAATTGAGAGTAAACTAAATATTTGAGTTCGTGAGGTTATGAGAAAACTTTAGCTTAGAAAATTTTTGGAATCCGGGTACCTGGGCCCGAGGGCATTTTTGTCAACTTTTCGATCGGGGTTAGAAATTGTTATAAATTGGATTAATATGAGTAATTGAACATGTATTAATGGGTTTACATAATTAATTGCTAGTTTTGGAACGTTGTGCATCAATTTGAATCTTCGAAAGGGCGTGGAATGCCGGTTATGGAACTTCGGAGCGAGGTGAGTCTCCTTTCTAACCTTGTAAGAGGGAATTGTCCCCATAGGTGAGTTAATTGGTTATGTGCTCCTATTTGTGGGGCTACATACGCACGAGGTGACGAGAGTCCGTGCGTAGCTACTATTATGCTTAAGTCCGGGTAGTCTAGGGTCCAAAAGCATGCTTTACTTGTAACATTTGCATCCTTGTTGTCAATTAAAAATGCCTAAACATATATTGAATGTATAAATAAATTTCAAAAAGGCTAGACATCATTTCTTGACTTTTAATAGAGAATCTTGCCTTTTCATGAATAATTGCTCCCTGATGAATTCTTGGTTGACTGCTTGAATGTATTTATTTATTGTGGAACGGGCAGAACGCCTCGGTAGATTAAATAGATGCATCTATGGTTCGCGACGTTCAACCCTCTGGCAGTGCACAGTTTAAATATTGTCGGATCGGGCCGTACAACCTCGGCATGATTTGCGCATGCTTGTATTGCTTGCCTTATAATTCATTGATGTTGATATTTGTTCTCCTTGGCATGAGATAAACGTATAAAAATGATGAAAATGAATTTGGAAATTTCCTATAGACGAAAGAAATTGTTTACTTGCCTCGTGCTATTGAGTTACAACCATTTTTATGAAAATTGTCGTCTTACTATATTATTGATATATTATTATTGGACCACTAGTAAGTGGTCAAAGTCGACCTCTCGTCTCTATTTCTTCGAGATAAGACGAGATACTTACTGAGTGCACGTTGTTTTTGTACTCATGCTATACTTGGTGTGCATTTTTGTTGCACATGCACATGTACCTCTAGCGGCCTAATGGGCGTAGCAGCATGGATGATACAGAGACTTAGGTGAGCTGCATCTCTCGAGGAAACCCGCAGCCGACATAGTCTCTTTCAGTGTATAGTATTTACCTTCCGTCCAAATCTGTATTCCAGACAGTTATTGTACTTCATTTGATTTCCTAGAAATAGCTCATGCACTTGTGACAGGGTTTGTTAAAGACATCATCTTATTTCAGTGAAATTTTTTATTTATTGTTTAATGTGTAAAAGAAATGATTTCAATAAATACTCAAAAGGGAATTTAATTAACTTCTTAGTGTTGGCTTGCCTGACAGTGGTGTCCGGCGCCATGACGATCCTTAGTGGAATTTGTATCGTGACACAACTCTTGTTCGTTGTTGGAGAGCGAGTGAAAACCAACCCTGTCAACGTTGGTGGTGATTGCTGAAAACCACAAAGGTTGTACTCAATTCAATTTACAAAGAGCTCTAAAAGACAACACTCTTGCATCCAAGAAGACTGGATGAGGATACCACATTGGTTCCGAATCAATATAAAAATTCCTGGTGTCATTTATTTTATCGCTCTCATATTATATTCTGTTCCTTTACTGTTTATTGTGATTAACACTTGTTTAAATCGAAAGGACTAATAGTTCTGTGCAGGCTGTCTCCGCATAAGTCGACTAGATCTGAAGAGTAGTCGACTAGAAATTTAAAAAGGCTACAATTTACCCCCTCTTGTACTTTCAGTTATTTCATTTTTTTTAAAGGCTGTTGTTTTCACTTCTCTTTTTCTCATATCGAAGACCTTTTGTAACATAAAGGAGAAACCCAGAAAAAGTTGCAATCACCTCAATCAAGAAAATCCTAAAAGATATGCAAGGGAAGAAAATATTGAATTAATTAAAAATTAAAATTGACTTTTCTTTTTAATTGTCTTTGTGACAACACTCAGATCTTCCTAAGAAAGGAAGATTTGATGGTTTTAATCAATAACTCGTGGTGCAACGTAAAAAGAATGAGATACAGTATTAAGTTTATGTGTCGAAATCAACATGTAACCATTTGTCTATGTAACAATGATTAAAATTTAAATGATTTTTAAACATCTTAGTTCTTAAAAGTATGTTAGGATATTTTTCTTTTTTGCATGTCTTCTAGTTTCCAATTGATTACTATGAACGCTACAATGATTTCATGAGATTTTTCTGGATGAGTTATTTTTCAAATTTTGTTGGGTTTAAGTTTGGTTAGCTTAAAATAAAGAGTAAATGGGAAATGGAGGGAAAATGAAATATTTGAATTTCCCTCCTTGACAAAGGGATATTGTCCCATATTGGATGAGGAAAAGACTTTTGATGGGTATATATACAATTGCTCTTCTTCTAGGTCTTAGAGAGTTCAGAAGAAGGCAAGTCTCGCGCCGTCGTCGTCGCTCGCTCGGCTCGGGTTCGGGTTTGGAGAATGATTGATTAATCTTTTTGGAAAAAATTTCTTTAATTATTTAATATTTATTTAATAAAATATTAATTAAATTAGCTAAATATCCAACCCAAACCGAATCCGTGCGCGACCCGATTCATTTTCTTCCCGGATTTAACTTTCAGAAACAGTACTTCCATTGGCTATAAATTTATTTGATTCCACATATTTTTCTTTACGAATTTTCTGAACTTCAAGACTTCTTCTTCTGCACAAATCTATTCCAGTGTGATTTACTACCAATGAGTGGTTCGCTGAAACCTGTGTGGTTTTCTACTCCTTCTGAATTTTTCTGTTCTGATTTGACGATATAAAAACTTCATCGGAGTATTAAAATTCAGAAACGATTTGAAGAACATAAAAATAAATTCATCATTTTTTGTGAAACAATATATAAAAACTTCGATTTTTATTTATTCAATGTATTGTTTATCGTTAATTACAGTATTATTTATTGTTCTGTTTTTACCATTAATTGAACACTGTTGTTACTGATAGTGAAAAATGGCAATTGATAATGGAAATCCTTCTGCGACTGCTGCTGCAACGACGATAGCCTCGTCAAGCCGAACTATTATTCCACTGGCCGAGAAACCGGGAAAATTTTCTGGAGCCAACTTCAAAGGATGATGTTCTTCTGGCTTACCACACTTGGTATGCAGAAATTCACCAGTGAAGAACCTCCGTGCCTACCGCGGACATGCCAGACAACGAGAAATTTATGATTGTTGAGGCATGGAAACAAAAAGATTTTCTTTGCAAAGGCTATATCCTAAGTTCTTTGGAGGATGACTTGTACAATGTCTACAGTGCTATGAATACTTTGAAAGAATTATGGGACACAATTGAGAAGAAGTACAAGACTGAAGATGCATGCTTGAAGAAGTTTGTGATTGCCAAGTTTCTAGACTATAAAATGATAGACAGCAAAACCGTTGGTACCCAAGTTCAAGAACTTCAACTTATTTTTCACGAGCTTATTACTGAAGCTATAGTCGTGAATGAAGCATTTCACGTGGCTGCAATGATTGAAAATATCCTCCTTCGTGGAGAGATTTCAAAAATTATCTTAAGCACAAGCGCAAAGAAATGAAGTTGGAAGATCTTGTGATTCATCTCAAGATTGAGGAAAACAACAAAACATCCGAGAAGAAGTCTCGTGGAAATTCAACGATTATGGGAGCTAGTATCGTTAAGGAGGCTGCTCCAAAAAGTAAGAAGAGGAAGTGGTCTTCTGGACAGACTAAGGAGCAGAACAAAAAGAAATTCAAGGGCAACTGCTACAATTGTGGAAAAGCTGGTCACAAAGCCCCTAATTGTCGTCTCCCCAAAAAGGATAAGAAAGAGGGACATGCCAATATAGTGGAGAAGAACGATAGCATTAATGATCTATGTGCAATTCTTTCGGAATGCAACCTAGTTGGAAATCCGAAGGAGTGGTGGATTAACTCTGGAGCCATTCGACATGTTTGTGCTGTCAAAGAAGCATTTGCGACTTACTCTACTGTTGGTCCCGAAGAAGAGCTTTCCATGGAAAATACTGCAACATCCAAGATTGAAGGTTATGGGATATTCCTGAAGGTCATTCCGGCAAGGTGTTAACGCTCAACAACGTTCTTCATGCTCCTACTATTAGGAAAAATTTAGTTTCTACTTCTTTACTTGTTAAGAATGGATTTAAATGTGTATTTGTATCTGATAAAGTTGTTCTAAACAAGAATAAAATATATGTTGAAAAGGGCTACCTCACAGAGGGCCTTTTCAAACTCATTGTAATGGTTGTTGACAGTATGAATAAAATTTCAGCTTCTTCTTATTTATTTGAGTCAAATGATTTATGGTATATTCGTCTAGGACATGTCAATTACAAAACCTTACGAAGTTAATTAATTTAGAATATTGCCTAAATTCGAGTGTAATAAATCAAAATGTCAACTATGTGTTGATCTAAGTTTATAAAACATCCTTATAAGTCTGTTGAAATGAATTCAAATCCTTTAGACATAATCCATACTGACATTTACGATATGAAGTCAACACCATCTCGAGGTGGGAAAAAGTATTTTATAACTTTTATTGATGATTGCACTCGATATTGTTATGTTTATTTGCTTAGTAGTAAGGATGAAGCAATTGAAGCATTTAAGCAATACAAGAATGAAGTGGAGAATCAATTGAATAAAAAGATTAAAATGATTAGAAGTGATAGGGGTGGAGAATATTAATCTCCGTTTGCAGAAATATGTTCGGAATATGGAATTATCCATCAAACTACTGCCCCCTACACACCTCAATCCAATAGAATTGCAGAAAGGAAAAATCGGACACTAAAGAAAATGATGAATTCTTTATTAATAAGTTCCGGATTACCATAGAGTTTGTGGGGGGAAGCTATCCTTACAGCTAACTGAATACTCAACAGAGTACCCCATAGCAAAACACAATCTATTCCATAATGGAAAGAAAAAAAACCCAACTTGAAATAGTTCAAAGTGTGGGGATGTCTAACAAAGGTACAAGTTCCTTTACCCAAAAGGGACAAAATTGGACCAAAAACTGTAGATTGTGTTTTTATTGGATATGCTACAAATAGTAAAGCATTTCGATTTTTGGTTCATAAATCTGATAATCCCGAAATTCATGTTAATACGGTAATTGAATCAGATAATGCTAAATTTTTTGAAAGCATCTATCGTATAAAACTGAATGCGAGTCGTTAAGTGAAAGACCTAAACAAACCCGGGAAGAACCAAAGGAAAATACTCCACGTGAAGAAGATCCAAGGCGTAGCAAATGTCAATGAACGTCTACTTCCTTTGGACCAGAATTTGTGACATTCTTGCTTGAGAATGAGCCTCAAACTTTTAAAGCAGTTGTGTCATCTTCAGATTTAGCATTTTGGAAAGATGCAATCAATAGTGAGATTCAATCAATTTTGGATAACCATACAAGGGAATTGGTTGATCTTCCTCCAGGAAATAAGCCTTTAGGTTCGAAATGGGTCTTTAATGGAAAATAAAAGTTGATGGCTATAAGGCAAGAATTGTTGTCAAAGGTTATAGACAAAAGGAAGGCATTGATTACTTTGACACTTACTCGCCGGTAACGAGGATAACATCTATTAGGGTGTTAGTGGCACCGGCGGCCGTGTATGATCTTGAAATCCATCAAATGGATGTTAAAACATATTTCTTAAATGGAGAATTAGAGGAAGATATTTACATGGAACAACCTGAGGGTTTTGTGGTTCTGGGTAAAGAAAAAAAAGTGTGCAAACTTGTTAAGTCGCTTTATGGACTTAGACAAGCACCCAAACAATAGCATGTCAAATTTGACCAAACAATATTGGCAAGTGGGTTTAAAATCAACGAGTATGACAAATGTGTTTATATTAAAAACACTTCAGGTCAAGAAGTCATTGTTTGTTTATATGTTGATAATGAGCAAAAATATAATAGATATAAATGCTACGAAGCGCATGTTGGCTAGCAAATTCGACATAAAAGACTTAGGAATTTCTGATGTGATCTTAGGAATCAAAATTCACAAGACTCCACAAGGTCTAGCATTATTACAGTCTCATTACACTGAAAAAGTACTTGACAAATTCCAGTATTTGAATTTCAAAATTTCCAAGACTCCAATTGACGTGAGTTATGCACTTTAAAAGAATGAAGGTGAAAGTGACTCACAACTGGACTATGTAAGAGTATTCGGAAGTTTGATGTATATGATGAATTGTACGCGACCAGATATAGCATGTGCTATTAGCAACTGAGTCGGTGTACATGTAATCCCAATCAAATACATTGGATGGTAATGAAATGAGTTTTGGGGTATCTGAAACATACCCAAAATTATGCTTTGCATTATTACAAATATCCCTCCGTGATTGAGGGATATAGTGATGCAAATTGGATCACCAGATCAACTGATGTTAAATCCACGAGTGGATATTCACAATTGGGGATGGAGCAGTGTCCTGGAAATCATCCAAACATGCATCACCTGTTCTACAATGGAATCTGAATTCATAGCTTTAGGTAAGGCCGGTGAAGAAGCTGAATGGCTTCGGAATTTCTTGGAAGATATTCCATTTTGTCCCAAACCTTTGGTACCTATATGTATACATTGTGATAGTCAAGCGGCGATAGGAAGGGCAGGGAGCGTTATGTATAATGAAAAATCTCGTCACATACGACGGAGACACAATACTGTTAGACAAATACTATCTAGTGATGTTATCACTATTGACTATGTATAGTCAAGGGATAACATGTTGGATCCACTTACAAAAGGCCTATCTAGAGAGGCAGTTGAAAGATCATCAAAGGGAATGGGGTAAAGGCCTAGGACAAGTCATCATGGCAGTAACTCTACCTAGAAGACTGGAGATCCCAAGCTAGGTTCAAAGAGATCAAAAAAAGTTTTGAATGATGGTTCAACATTGTCAAATAACTCAACCCATTCTCGTGATGAAGACAATTTTCAGAAATCGAGGTAAAGCGTTAAGGCTTTTTGATGAGTCAATAAAGCTTACAACTTTTTATGATTTGCTAAGTTTAACAGGATATGACCAGATAGTGTGTCTATAGAATTACACGCTTAGGATTACACATTTAGAAATCACCTATGTGAGTGTGAAATGTAAGCCTCTTCAAGGGGAATGAAAGTGATGGCCCATTCTCTAAGCACTCATGAAACCAGGCGGTGTTCATGGCTGAAATGAACACAACTGTGAGACCCATAGATGGTTAAGGGTTGATTGTGTGACTTATATTGTCTAGGTATACAACAAAGCTCAACGGTTCGAAGATATCAAATCCACCGATTGACCGAGTATATCTGATATAAGTTCACTACGGAAAGTTCAAAGGGAAACCTACTTATCCAGATGCAAATAATTCTTGCACGTAAATCATACACTCGTTCGTGCATTCCTTTGTCTTATAGTCATTCCCCATTCATGTGGGGGATTGTTGCGTTTAAGCTTGGTTAGCTTAAAATGAAGAGTGAATGGAAAATGGAGGAAAAATGAAATATTTGAATTTCCCTCCTCGACAAAGGGACATTGTCCCACATTGGAGGAGGAAAAGACTTTTGATGGGTATATATATAATTTCTCTTCTTCTAGCTCTTAAAGAGTTAAGAAGAAGTCGTCGCTCGCTCGCTCGGCCGGCTTCGGCTTCGCATTTGGTCAAAGATTGATTGATTAATCTTTTTGGACAAAATTTCTTTAATTATTTAATAAAACATCAATTAAATTAGCCAAATATCCAACCCGAACCGGATCCGTGCGCGACCCAATTCATTTTCTTCCCGGATTTTTATTTAAATTTCCCTCCCGTTTTTGAGTGTTGTTCTGAAGGATTGTAAACTTTCAGAAAAGTACTTCCATTGGCGATAAATTCGTTTGATTCCTCAGTTTTTGCTTTACGAATTGTCTGAACTTCAAGACTTCTTCTTCTTATGCACAAATCTAGTCCAGTGAGATTTACTACCATTGAGTGGTTCGCTGACATCGTGGTTTTTGGTACCAATACACCAGTGAGTTAAATCATTCTATCCTGGGAGGATAATATTCCAGCACCTCGGGTACTTGAGGAGAATAATTTTATTAAGGACACACTGTGCATTCAACGGGCTCGATTTATTCTGAAACTATTTTTTTTCATATATTATTTCGACATTCTGTTGCTGCTAACTTTCTGTTCATGCTTCAGAAAGTTTACTGTTTCATTATTTATTATAGTAATACAAATTGTCTAACAAATTCTCCTTCTAGAACACATACCACTTAGGCCCTGATTGTCCATAAGAAATTTTTCCTTTTTTTCAATAAAAAAATTCAAAAATGTGTTTGTTCATAAAATTTTGCAAGTTTTTAGAAATTTTTCGAAAATGAGTTTGTCAAAAACCAAAAAGATTCAAAAAAATATTTTTCTCCACTCACAAAACTGCAACATTTTTTAAAGTGAAATACATGTCCAAACATAATTTCAAATTCCAAATACCATTTTTTTCAAAAATTATAATTTTGTGTCCAAACGCCTACTTACTTTATTCCTTCTTCTTCTCTCCCCTCCCCCCTTATGAAGTATTGCACTATTATCATATATGTGCTCATGGCCCCAAAATAAAAGGGAATGAATAAAAAATAAGAAACTAAAATAAAGCACCATCAAGTGCTAAATTTGGAATACTTGAAATAAAGAATCTTGATCACCAAATAACTACAAAAGAAGTTGAAGCATGTTATAGCTTAATTAAGTTATATATGCATTCCCTTATCCAAAACAACAAATAGGAAGAAAGAGAATTTTATTTTGAGAGAGTAGGTCTCTGAACAGTAACTCCCATGGATACAACCATTATTACACCACTCATACCACTAGAACCACCGACAAGAGCAACCACATGGACGTAGAAGAAGCAACACCACATTCCTACAAGAAAATGCTTTTCGATAAACCGGTTAGCCATCAAAATGACTACTATGAGGAAGGTTCCTCCACAATAATCAAAGATGATAAAGGAAAAAACATTGAAGGCTCAATCCCACTTTCACATGACGATAGGAAACGGCTTTACTTCCCATGGCGTTACTCTGTAATCATAAAGGTCTTCGGACATAAAGTGCCACACCAGTATCTTCGGTCTAAACTAATTGACTTATGGAAGCTATCCGAACAGTTAATCTTGATTGACTTAGGTTGGGACTTCTTCATTGTCAAATTTAGTTTAGAAGAAAATATGGCTAAAGCACTACATCTAGGATCATGGTTTATCTCTGGGAACTTCCTCTCCGTTCGAAAATGGGAACCAAAACGTGTACCACAAGAAGCTACCCTCTCTACCACAGCTATCTGGATTCGTCTCCCACAACTCCCAACAGAGTTCTATGACAAAGAAGCACTGGAGAAAGTTGATAGGAAACTGGAAAAATTACTAAAAATTGACTCATGCACCTCCTCCACCCTGAGAGGAAGGTACGCACGCATGTACATTCAAGTACCTTTAGAAACCCCAGTAGAAACATCTGTAATTATTGGAGACCACAAACAAGCAGTGATTTATGAGGAGAAAGGTACATTATGTACGACCCACAGTAGAATTGGGCACATATCAAGAAATTGCAATTACAAAAAATACAACCACCCACACCACAAGAAACACCGGAAACCTTAGAAAAAAATACAAAACAAGGGGAGGAGAATGAATGGAAGAGTGTAACTGTCACGACCCAAAATCCACTAAGGGTCTTTATGGCGCCGGACACCACTGTCAGGCAAGCCAACACCAAATAAGAATTCTCTTTCCAATCCAATCCTTGTTTACTTAAAAATCCAATCCTTGTCAATTCCTCCAACTTAAAGCTTACGGAATGAGAATTCTCTTTCCAAATCAACTCCGACTTCCCGAAAATTCAATTCCGACCATGCGTACAAGTCATAATACCTGAAGTGAAGCTGTTCGTGGACTCAAACCGCCAAACGACGCGCTAGAGCTCAAAACGACCGGTCGGGTCGTTACATTCTCTCCCACTTAAACATACGTTCATCCTTGAACGTGCTGGGAACTGCACTGAAGCTGTTCGAAATCACTATTTAACACCTTGAGCACTTACCCGTGCTACCACAACTCAGTTGAGCACATTAACTTGATCAGATCTAAAGATATTCTCTTTTATTCAACAAATAAGCTCAGAACCCAGTTCCAACACCCGAAATTCTCTGCCAGGCCTGCTTCCGACCTACGAATACCATATCAATCACTACACGATGTACCAGAACATGACTACATACCTTTGCTGAATTCTCACCATGCACCACATCATTCACGGACCATAATAACCTTCTCTGATCATAATAACCGACATTCCCCGAATCTGATGCTCACAATGCACCTCATGACATATGCGAATCTTGTCCCAACTTTTGCGATACCGCAACGACGGAAGAGATGTCTAGAAATTCATAACCATCTGCTGAGTCAACCAAATCATTGAGTCCATACCCCCGACAAGAATCACTACCTCATTCTGAACCAAATAATGGTGTTTGCTCCTTAATATACTTAAAATAATCCGATTGCACTGATGCTAGATCTAATAACCTTGTCTCACCCAGTACAAACTGTTCAGGCAATAAGCCACCCCAGTCGTTACCAACAGTCCCATATGATGCCTCAATATGCCAATAGGCTACAAACTCGAACATGACATATAAAGGAAACGATCTCTGGAAGGGACTACTCAACTCACACAACTAATATGAACTTTCCTCAGAAAAAAATGGGAAACAAAACACACAAAATAGAATATAGAAAATTGTACTCATCATCATACTGTTGCGGTGTGCAACCCGATCCATATAACATGCTCGTGGCGGACATATAGCGCCATAAGCTAACAAACTCAAGCACAACTGAGGTGTAATATATGACCTGAACTCAAGAGCCACACTGCTCAGAAAGCACCATCGCTACATGAAACTTCAACACATAAGAAAATTATCAAGCCGTTCACAACTCACACGGCACAATATCGCATTTCATGAAATAGCCGACGATGAAACAACATCCCACGCTCGAATACTCCTCCATAAGGAGTGCTATGCTGAACTGAACACATCTGGCCTGATATAGAGCCCATATTCATATTTAAATCCATCCACAGACCTCAAGCCGATTCTGATCACACCGAACTAGGCAAACAACCTTTCAAGGGTCCATAAATACCCCTTTTTCCTATAACTCACAAGAACAACCATCATAACTGGAGTAAACCTCCAGAGTCCACAACCCAATAACCGAGTGCCCTTTAGGCATAATTCTCGAATTAGCGATATTACCACCATCTTCATACTTGGTTTAAATTTCCATTCAGTCAAGTGACTACATGTCACACTCATACAATCTCCTCGTGTGGCATGCTCCCATGACCTTCCGCACCAGATAACCAATTTGCACATCCATACCACCGGTCATACCAACTCTATAAAGCAAATCACAATCTATAACCAGGACGCAAGGCCTCTTTCATAAAACACCAATCTCAAGTGACACTGAAGATAATACCAGCTTGCTCTAAACATTCAAATCCCTTTTTCCTACTCATCAGAGCTCGTAACATCCTTGCCAACCTCCAACCGCAACCTCGGTTCCTCATTTTCAATTTGTCATACCGCTCACTGCACCCAACATGCCAATATGCGACAGTATAAGAATTTCATCATAATTCCTGAACCACTAATAGGGTAAACACTTCATCAGGAACATTTTATTCATCCCATTCCAAGAGAGCCATAGCAACATGCGAGTACTTCTCATAACCGCAGAACATTCAACTCCTCATGTAGTGGTCTAAACCACCATAACCCTTTCGGGATCCGCCTACATCTAACAGGCCATAATACTTGAATACTTCCAAATATGATCAATTACGGCAGCCGTCGAGCCTCGCACGCACTGCCACCACTATGCCGATTCAACCATGGCTGACCAATCTAACTTCTTCAAATTCATCCTTAACTTGCCTTAGAGATAATATTAGCTCCATTCCTTACATCACCAACCTAATCCGCACTCATCTTGAGTGGCCCCATTCCATGAGACCGTATTGTCTCCAAACCCATGAACCGTTTCATACCCTCCATGCATGCACATTCGCATCTTCAACTGATGCACCCATTCTGATAATTCTTCCCGATGCTACACTGCAAGTCGAAAACATCATAGATCATTTCGAGCCTCTTATCATAATCTGCTACAAAAGCTTGATTCTTAACCATACTGCGGGCTTGAATCCTTAGACACACCGCATTTCTCACCTTTGAATTCACTAGGACTGTTGTTGAGAGTCACCCACTCTGGCACTGGTCCCAAATAATCAACTCCAAGGCTCCGCTGGCACATGAACGCCCATCTCAATGAAGCACCCGACTGAATCACTTCTCTTGTCGCTTCTATGCGAAGCAAAATCTTGAATCTTCCCAAAGCCTGAACATGAGTCAATAAGGCCAACTATAGCACACATTTACCAATTCCTTTGCTCTAATTACCACTTATGTTCTTTTCCTTTAGCCGAAATAACTTACCAATACGCCAATAATCCGAAACCTCACAAGAAGTTAATCATACGACCCAATCGTAGGCGGTGGGACTCTCCCACTTAGCTTGAAACCACCATTACATAACTCTGGAACCCACCAAGATTCCTTATCTCCTATTGACGTAACCTTGCGCGATCAAACCGCCAAATTCCTCGAAATCCTTCAGTAAAACCCTTTATGAATACTCTGAATCATTAACCACATTCACATGACTGATCTTTTTACCGTATAGCTAATAGAATTCTTCGCAGAAGCTTCACCAACCACGCGACCGTTAACCTGCTCATAGGAGATAACCCACCTATGTAAATTACACGCTGACATTTTCCAATGTCGCTGCACGGGTATAATCACTACGACATCAATATCCCATTCTGAGCTCGTGCTCATTCATCAACTGTACTAGTCCGTTCACTTTTTATGGATATCAACTAAATGTGCAACAATATCTTCCAATTCAAAGTTATATTAAATCCTTCTTCGCACCAAGCAACTCCCTTTCTGTTGCATCCAATCTCCTACCGTGTAATATCCAATAATTCAAATTAAGCTCGTAGACCCAGTCACCGTCCACTATCATTCCCAGATCATTCCAAACTTCCTTAAGGCGTGTAGTTATCCTGCCCCTACACCCATATACTACTCTGCCACTCTCCCACTTAGGTCAAACTCACTCCTTTAAGCAACTACTCAACTCATGTCCCCACACTTGGCCTTCTAGGAGTTTATCACCACAAGACACTTCCCACATGTCCTTCCTCGTCCTCTGCCGCCCAGTTGATGCCTTAAATCAATATCTATCTTTGTAGCACTTGCACCAACATATCACTACTACTTTAAACCTTTCCGAAGATCATCTTTCTCGAGCCGTCAACATTAGAAATACTGATTCGATCCTGAACCACTGCACATCGCGATCTCCACAGTCGTTTCTACAATACTATCTCACAATATCCTGCTCCAAGGCAAACTATAGAAGATCATAACACCAGAGAACTTAATATATTTAACCGAGGACGACAACACCACGCCGTAGATGAAAATTCCACCACACTTGAAAACACCAAGTGTCATTACCCTATCAACCCAAGCCTGATCATTTGTAGTTGGGTTGCCTTTCCTCCGTCGGAAATAAGATACTGGATGTCTAAATCATACACTTAGTAAACCTCCCCTCAAGTCATTCACTGCCCCGACACATAGGCAAGCATTCCACCCTCTCATCAATACTGTGCGATAACTGTTCAAAAGCATCATAGCAACCTCTGCATAACCTCGAAGCTCTCAGAACTATAGCTACTGAGCTGAAATGACAGAATATCCTTCAACAAGGCGGCGGCAATAGCTCAAACAACCACACAGGGAGAAACATCCCGCACCACCTTGGTAGTACCATTACAATTACTCACTCGCGGATTCATGAACAGCGCTTCGCGTCGCATAAGATTGAATGGAAAGGAAATGAAGGCATAAGCCTCAAAGGGAATCAAATCGCCCGATGATAAATCAAGAAGGTAAAGTGCTCCTAACAGCTCTGTAGCCTCTCAAAGATAAGTACAGACGTCTCCATACCGATCCGCGAGACTCTATTAGACTTGCTCATGACTCGTGAGACCTAAGGGAACCTGGTGCTCTGATACCATGTTGTCACGACCCAAAATCCACTAAGGGTCGTGATGGCGCCGGACACCACTGTCAGGCAAGCGAACACCAAATAACTAGTAATTTCTTGTTTTAATATTTTTTTTAAATCATTTCTTTTAAACATTAAATAATAAATAATAAATTTCACTGAATAAATAATGATACCTTTAACAATCTTAAAATACCGAATAATCCCATAGACATCCCAGAACCCGGTGTCACAAGTGCATGAGCAATTTTTAGGAAACAATGTAATACAATAACTGTCCGGAAAACAAGTTGGACAGTAGAAAGAAAATACAATATAATACACTGAAGGAGACTCTGCTGACTGCGGATCGTCTCGAGAAGTGCAGCTCACCTAAGTCCCCGTATGAACCATGCCGCCGCGCCAAACTAGGCCACTAAACGTACATGTGCCTGTGCAACAAAAATGCACAGCAAGTGTAGCATGAGTACGAAAATAACGTGTACCCAGTAAGTATCCCGTCTAATCTCGAAGAAGTACAGACGAGAGGTCGACTTCGACACTTGCTAGTGGTCCAATAATAATATATATCAATAATATAGAAAATCGAGGATTTTTATAAAAATGGTTGTAACTCAATAGCATGAAGCAAGTAAAAAGTTCTTCATTATTAGGGAATTTCCAAATTCATTTTTCATCATTTACAACTTGCAAGTCAAACAAATACAAGCATGCGCAAATCATACCGAGACCCGATCCAACATAATAATAAAATGTGCACTGCCAGAGGGTCGAATGGAGCGAACCGCAGATGCATCTATTTAATCTACCGAGGCGTTCGGCCCATTCCACAATAAATAAACACATTCAAGCAGTAAACCAAGAACTCATCAGGGAGCAATTATTCAGGAAAAGGCAAGTTTCTCTATTAAAAGTCAAGAAATGATGTCTAGCCTTTTAGAAATTTATTTATGCATTCAATATGTGTTTAAGAATTTTTAAATTGACAACAAGGTTGTAAATGTTACAAGTAAAG
Organism: Nicotiana attenuata; assembly: GCF_001879085.1. Lineage (NCBI taxonomy): Eukaryota > Viridiplantae > Streptophyta > Magnoliopsida > Solanales > Solanaceae > Nicotiana > Nicotiana attenuata. The sequence goes on along the minus strand of NW_017672256.1, from coordinate 99,322 downwards.
CATGCTTTTGAGCCCTAGACTACCCAGACTTAAGCATAATAGTAGCTACGCACGGACTCTCGTCACCTCGTGCGTACGTAGCCCCCACAAACAGGAGAACATAACCAATTAACTCACCTATGGGGACAAATCCCTCTTGCAAGGTCATAAAGGAGACTCACCTCGCTCCGAAGTTCCACAAGCGGCATTCACGCCCTTCCAAGACTCAAATCGATGCATAACGCTCCAAAACTAGCCAACAATTATGTAAACTCATTAATACATGCTCAATTACTCATAAGAATCCAATTTACAACAATTTCTAACCCCGATCAAAAAGTTAACAAAAATGCCCTCGGGCCTACGTGCTCGGATTCTGAAATTTTTTGAAGATAAAGTTTGCCCATAACATCACGAACTCAAATATATAATGTACTCTCAATTTCATGCCCAAAATCGTGGCCAAAATCCAAGAATACAAATTTCTAGGTTTTTCTCAAAATCCTAAATTTTCCTCTAATTTCCATGGTCAAATCCATATACAATCATATATTTAACCCAAAACTAGTATAAACCACTTACCTCATGCTTGGTGATGAAAAATGGCACCTCAAAGTTGCTCCAAAATCGGCTTCCATGGAAGAATGGAGTGAAAATGAGTCAAACACTCGCTTTAAAGAAACCTCACTGCCCAGCGATCCTCGCACCTGCGATCACTTGACCGCTTCTGCGGTTCCGCAGGTGCGGCATATAGTCTGCTTCTGTGGTCCCCTCCAACCCCTCCACTTCGCATCTGCGCCTTCTCTTCCGCAGGTGCGGTCTCGCTTCTGTGGCGGGATGACCGATTTGCGGTCCCAGCACTCCCAGCCAAAGTCACATCTGCGACCCTTATGGTCGCTTATGCGGCTCCGCACCTGCGACCAAATCCTCGCAGGTGCGGTTACACCAGATACCAGCTGCTTCAACTCTTCTTCAAATTCCAAATTTGATCCGTTAACCATCCAGAATCCACCCGAGGCCCCCAAGACCCCAACCAATCATACCAACCAGTCCCAAAACATAATGTGGACCTTCTCGAGGCCTCAAATCACATCAAACAACGTCGAAATCACGAATCACACCCAAATTCGAGCTTTATGAACTTTAGGACTTCAAACTTCTACATTTGATGCCGAAACCACTCATATTACGTTCGATTGACCTCAAATTTTGCACACAAGTCATATTCAACATTATGGACCTACTCTAGCTTCCGGAATTGGAATCCGGCCCCGATATCAAAAAGTCCACTTCCGGTCAAACTTCTCAAAAACCTTCAAATTTCTAACTTTCGCCAAATGACTCTAAAATGACCTACGGACCTCCAAATCCACTTCCGATCGCGCTCCCAATACCAGAATCACCATACGGAGCCATTCCTACACTCGGAATCCAAATGGACATCGATAATACTGAAATGCACTTCAAACCAAACTCATGAAATTCTTCCAAAATGCTAACTTCCACAATAGGCGCTGAAACGCTCTAGGTCATCCAAAACTCGATCCGTACCTAGGCCCAAGTCCAAAATCATCATACGAACCTGCTGGAACCTTCAAATCCCAGTTCCGAGGTCGTTTACTTAAAAATCCAATCCTTGTCAATTCCTCCAAGTTAAAGCTTTTTAAATAAGAATTCTCTTTCCAAATCAACTCCGAACTTCCCGAAAATTCAATTCTAACCACGCGTACAAGTCATAATACCTGAAGTGAAGTTGTTCATGGCCTCAAACTGCCGAACGATGTTCTAGAGCTCAAAATGACCGGTCGGGTCGTTACAGTAACCTTTCCATGAAAGAGAAAACCGGATCAACAAAAGGTGAAAGAGAGGAACGATGGATCGGCCAACAACCAACACCATACATCACCAGACAACGGATCCAGGTAAAAATGTTCGATGCTAACTCAGGTAAGTTCCTACAAACTAAAACTCTGCAGTACAATTCTAAGGCAAATAAACCCAGTCCAATAAACAAAACCCCACCCCACACTCCCATGCAATGCCTTCCACGAGGACCCATCACAAAAATAACGCCAAACGCAAGGCAGGAATGGGTCCCAAGAAAAATGACATAAACTCCAGCCTCGATCCCCACATAGGCTCCTTGAACAAGGCCTCTACTCTGGGCCCATCTCCTGATGCAAAAGATCTCAACCATGGGGTCTTGACTGCATGGCCGGCCATGTTCAACCAATTGGGACCATCACCCAATCGGAGACTACCAGCCCAAAAAATCAACCCTACCCAAACACCTACACGTCCCTTACCTCTCTCATAGAGAAAACCTCTAATGGGGAAAACTCAACAAACCCCATGAACACTCAAGTGCTTCATCTGAAAACCCACTCAATTTTAGGTGAAAAGACACTCACCGTCAATTCCACAAGATACCACATTAATTCTGAATCCCTCTCCCTAGATACAATAATTGTTGCCTCTTCCACTGACCAACATTCGACACCAAAGTGCACAATTATGAGTCAGCCCATTAACTTAATCCCCCCATTACCCAAAGTAGCAAATCAAAAGAATGCAAAAATAGAAAAAAACCAAATGCCACCCACCATTGTGACCTCACTGCCAATACCACTGGACCACATACCAGCATCCTGGCTGGAGGTAGCGCTGCAGGGACATGGATAAGCCTACAATTTCACCTTGGGAAATCAACCAGTGACCCTGATTCTCCAGAATCCAACACACTTGGCGAGAGTTACAGTGGAAGCACTGAACAAGGCTTTGGCTGCCTTTGGTCCACGCCTATGGCAGACAATGGCGAACAACGGCAACATGCAGCCAAACATCGACCCACCAATTCTCAACAACCTAATGTCCTAAGCCTTCCAATCAATACCCTTCATCCCAGATCCAGTAACTGAAGATCCAGTAGCAGAGTCGATCTTTGTGTTCATCGAACCCCAAATTCACCAAGCCCCATCATTTTTCGCTCAACCAGGGAAGAGTACGTCTCCTCCAGAAACGAAAAGAGCAACTTACGGCCCCCTTCGCATAGACTCTCTCCTACTGGACTCAGTCAGGGCCATAGAGTTCAGTGTGGAGACGAGTGAAGTGCTAGTGTTGTTGACATCCAATTTTGTCCCCTACATTCTTCCAATTAATTTTCTTGAGCTTTTAAGTTATTAATAATTTAAATACCTTATTTTGTTAATACTACTATTATTAGTATTTATATTAATATTAATTTAGTATTAGCATTAGTGTTAATATCATTGCTATGACTACTACCAACACTTTTATTTTTATTAGTATTATTATTATTATTTCATCATCATCAATTCTACTATTATTATTAAAATTACCTTTACAATTATTAAATTAAAATTACTATTACAATTATTATTCTTATCGTTATTACTATTAGTAGTACAATTTCATTATACTATTGCAATTGCTACTATTAGTATTCTTGTTATTATTTACTTAATATTATTATTATTATTATTATTATTACTATTATTATTATTATTATTTACTTAATATTTTATAATACATTGAAAGGAGTTAATTAAATTAAATATAGAAGCCCAAATACACAATTAAAAGAAGGAGAAAAGGCTATTGCATTTTAGCCGAACAAAGCCTAGAAAGATGGACCAAAATCCTTTTCTCTACAGCCTAATGTTCCCCTCCTCACATTAGCCCTTATGCCCCACCAAATATCAGAACTAGGTTTTCTCAAAACATTTCTCCATACGCCTGCCCTCTTCTCTAGAGTAGATTTTGACTTCTTCCTATTTGTGTAAAAAATTCTAACTTTTATAAGCTCTGCCAGAAAGATGTACACTCCATTTTCGTACAAATCTTGTCTCACATCTGCAATTTCGACCGTTTTTTAAAGGCTATTTTGACTCTCAAAATGGCTAATTTGAAATCCCGCTCAAAATTGAAACCCTAGAGTTACCTCTATAAATACTCACGTCTGGAAGCAATTTTGGACCATCTTTACCCGTTGTTGCTAACCTGAATACTCACTTACTCTTCGCTCATTTTTACCTCTTTAAAAAACTGCTCTACAAACTTAGCTTCTTGGCCTTTGTTGGTTTCTCAACAGAAACATAGGCGTTTTGGTGTTCATTCCGGTGTTTAATGGCAGTTTGAGGTAACACTTCTGTGGTCGGAGTTCGGTAGATCCAAAGCTAACGCCTCAGTTCACTGTCCTGAAATAGGTCAGTGTTTTTTCTTCTCTTTTCGATTCCGCAGTTCTAAGCATGTTTATGATCTGTACATATTGGGAAAAATGTTGTTACTTCCGTTTCCTCTTTTTTGACATTCGAAGTGCTTCTTATTAATCTGTGAGGTAATTAGTTTGAGCCGTCACTCTATATAGCATAACTGAGTACAGATTTAAATTCAAAACAGTGAGGAAATAGCAGTAAAAATCCCTTAAGGGTCCAAACAGTTGTCACGAAGCCCAAATGTAGCATTCAGCCCAAAACATGATGATAACAAAATAGTTCTCAATCAAATACGCGGTAAAACAGTCATTCGGGATGGACTAAGTCACAATCCCCAACGGTGCACAACCCCACGCTCGTCAGCTAGCGTGTGTGTCACCTCATCATAGCACAACGATGTGTAATCCGGGGTTTCATACCCTCACGGCAACATTTACAATCATTACTCACCTCAATCCAGTCGCAACTCTAGCTTGCGATGCCTTTGCCCCTCGAATCAGCCTTCGGATGCTCCAAATCTAGTCAAAATCAGTACATAACCATCAAAATATGCTAAAGGAACAAAGCCCACTCAAAAGTAGTCAAAATACCCCGTAAATCCCGAAATTAACCAAACCGGACCCCCGGGCCCACGTCTCGATATTCGATAAATTGTACATCATTAGACTCTTTATCTTCCCACGAGTTCATACATATCAAAAGTACCGAAATCCGGTCACAAATGACCTCTCAAACCCTTGCTCAAAGGTCTCCAATTCTCAAGCCCTAGTTTCCCAATTTAAAGCCTAAATTCCCACAAATTACAACTCTAATCCGTGAAATAATGCCATAGAAAGGAGTATTAGGTTCAACAATCTTACCTCAATGAAGCTCCCTTGAATTACTTTTTCAAAATCTCCCAAAAAGCTCCAAAACCGACTTAAAATGGTGAAGAAATAACTCAAATTCGCGAAGGAAATCTTTTATACCTTCTGGCCCGGGCTTTTCGCACCTGCGGTCCAGTACTCGCTCCAGCGCAACCGCTTCTGCGGTCCCAAGGGCCGCTTCTGCGGTCATCACTTAAGCCCTCAATTTTTGCATCAGCGATGCACAACCCGCACCTTCGCCATCGTAGGTGCGGTTCCTTAACCGCTTCTACGGTTCCTGTCTTCCTTGGCTCCTTCCACTTCTGCGACTGATCTTCCGCATCTGCGGGGGTCGCACCTGCGATCTTTCAACCGCAGATGCGGTTATGACAGTAAACCTAAAACCTCAGCTGCCATTTCCAATTTGCTATATTTCCGTTAACCATCCGAAATCACCCCGAGGCCCCTGGGACCTCAACCAAAAGCACAAACAAGTCATATACTACCATCCAAACTTATACCAATCTTCAAAACACCTCAAACAACATCAAATCAATCAAAACACATCGGATTCAAGCCTAAGGTTATCAAAATCTTCCGAATTATGCTTTTGATCAAAAAGTCTATCAAACCACGTCCGAATGACCTAAAATTTTGCACACACATCCCAAATGACACAACGGACCTACTGCAACTCCCGAAATTTCATTCCGACCCCTATATAAAAATCTCACCTATCAACCGGAAAACACCAAAAATTTCACTTTCGCCAATTCAAGCCTAAATCTACTACGGACCTCCAAAACACATTCTGATCACGCTCCTAAGTCCCAAATCATCTCCCGAAGCTATCCGAATCATCGAAATTCACATCTGAGCCCTATAACACATAAGTCAACATCCGGTTGACTTTTCCAACTTAAGCTTACTCAAAAGAGACGAAGTGTCTCAAACCTTACCAAAACCTCTCCAAACCCGAGCCAACCAACCCGATAACAAATATAGCTGAATAAGTCAATAAGAAGCAGAAATAGGGGAAACAGAGCGGTAACTCATGAAACGACCGGCCGGGTTGTTACATCCTCCCCCTCTTAAACAAACGTTCATCCTCGAACGGGTCAAGAAACATACCTGAAGCCTCAAACGGGTGAAGATATCTGCTCCACATCTCCCGCTCGGTCTCTCAGGTTGCCTCCTCCATGGGCCGACCTCTCCACTGCACTTTCACTGCAGCTATATCCTTTGACCTCAACTTTCGAACCTGACGCTCCAAAATAGCCACTGGCTCCATATCATAAGTCAAATCACCATCTAACTGAACCGTGCTGAAATACAAAACATGAGACGGATCCACAATATACTTCCAGAGCGTAGAAACATGAAATACCGGATGCACACTCAACAATCTGGGTGGCAAAGCAAGCTCATAAGCCATCTCCCCAATCCTACGAAGTACCTCAAAAGGCCCAATGAACCGAGGACTCAATTTACCTTTCTTCCCAAATCTCATAACACCCTTCATGGGTGAAACCTTCAACAGAACCTTCTCATCGACCATGTAGGACACATCCCGAACCCTCCTGTCAGCATAGCTCTTTTGTCTCGACTGCGCCGTACAAAGCCTCTCCTGAATCACCTTCACATTTCTAAAGCCTCCTGCACCAAATCTGTACCCAATAGCCTAGCCTCGCCCGGCTCAAACCAACCAACTAGAGATCTACACCGCCTCCCATACAAAGCCTCATATGGAGCCATCCGAATACTCGACTGGTAACTGTTATTATAGGCAAACTCTTTGAGCGGTAGAAACTGATCCCATGACCCTCCGAAATCAATGACACAAGCGCGCAACACGTCATCCAATATCTGAATAGTGCGCTCGGACTGCCCGTCCGTCTGAGGGTGAAAAGCTATGCTCAACTCAACCTGGGTACCCAACTCTCGCTGTACAGACCTCCAAAACTGTGAAGTAAACTGAGTGCCCCTATCTAAAATGATGGAAGCTGGGACACCATGCAACGAACAATCTCCCACATATAGATCTCTGCCAATTGCTCTGAAGAATAAGTAGTACACACATGAATGAAGTGCGCGGACTTGGTCAGCCAATCCAAAATCACCCAAATAGCATCAAACTTCTTCAAAGTCTATGGGAGCCCAACTACAAAGTCCATGGTGATCCGCTCCCACTTACATTCTGGAATATCCATCCGCTGAAGCAAGCCACCGGGTCTCTGATGCTCATATTTCACCTGCTGACAATTGAGGCACCGAGCTACAAATTCCACAATATCTTTCTTCATTCTCCTCCACCAATAATGTTGTCTCAGATCCTGATACATCTTCGCGACACCCGGATGAATGGAATACCGCAAGCTATGGGCCTCCTCCAGAATCAACTCCTGAAGCCCATCCACATTGGGCACACATATCCGGCCCTGCATCCTCAACACCCCATCATCACCAATAGTCATATCTCTGGCATCATCGTGCTGAACTCTGTCCTTAAGGACAAGCAAATAAGGATCACCATACTGTCGCTCTCTGATGCGATCATATAAGGAAGACCGAGAGATCACACAAGCCAATACCCGACTGGGCTCCGAAATATCCAATCTCACGAACCGATCGGCCAAGCCTGAACATCAACTGCAAGAGGTCTCTTCCCAACTGGAATATATGTCAAACTCTCCATACTCACCGCCTTTCGGCTCAAAGCATCGGCCACCACATTGGCCTTTCCCGGATGGTACAAGATAGTAATATCATAATCCTTTAGCAACTCCAACCACCTCCGCTGCCTCAAATTGAGATCCTTCGGCTTGAACAAGTGCTGGAGGCTACAATGATTAGTAAACAACTCACAAGACACATCATACAAATAATGCCTCCAAATCTTCAATGCGTGAACAATGGCAGCCAACTCCAAATCATGAACAGGGTAGTTCTTCTTATGGGGCTTCAACTGACGAGAAGCATAAGCAATGACTCTACCCTCCTACATCAAAACACACCCAATACCAACTCTCGAAGCATCACATTACACGGTATAAGAACCTGAAGTTGATGGCAATATTATCACTGGAGATGTGGTCAAGGCAGTCTTGAGCTTCTGGATGCTCTCCTCACACTCATCAGACCACACAAATGGAGCACTCTTCTGAGTCAACTTGGTCAAGGGCGATGTGATAAATGAGAATCCCTGAACAAACCAGCGGTAATAACCCGCCAAGCCAAGAAAACTGCGAATCTCTGTGGCTGAGGACAGTCTGGGCCAACTCTGAACCGCCTCTATCTTCTTCGGATCAACTTGAATAACCTCGTTGAACACCACGTGCCCCAAGAAAGCCACTGAACTGTGCCAAAACTCACATTTGGAGAACTTTGCATAATGCTTCTCCTCTCTCAATCTCTGCAACACCACTCTCAAATGCTCTGCGTGCTCCTCCTGACTACTCGAGTATACCATAATATCATCAATGAAAACAATAATGAACGAGTTGAGATAAGGTCGGAACACACTATTCATCAAATGCATGAACGCTGCTGGGCATTGGTCAGCCCAAAAGACATCACAAGGAACTCATAGTGACCATATCGGGTCCTGAAAGTTGTCTTGAGAATATCCGAGTCCCTGATCTTTAGCTGGTGATACCCTAAGTGAAGATCAATCTTGGAGAACACCCTCGCTCCCTGAAGCTGGTCGAACAAATCATTGATACGAGGCAAAGGGTACTTGTTCTTGATTGTTACTTTGTTCAACTGCCTGTTTTCAATGCACATCCTCATCGTGCCATCCTTCTTCTTCACGAATAGAACAGGTGCACCCCAAGGTGACACACTAGGCTGGATAAACCCCTTATCAAGGAGTTTCTAAAGCTGCTCCTTCAACTCCGCTGGTGCCATACGGTACGGTGGAATAGAAATGGGCTGAGTGCCCGGCACCAGATCAATACCAAAATCGATATCCCTGTCCGGTGGAATGCCCGGCAGGTCTGCAAGAAACACATCAGGAAAATCCCACACAACTGGAACAGAATCAATACCGGGAGTCTCTACACCGACATCCCTCACAAATGCTAAGTATGAAAGACAACCCTTCCCAACCATATGCTGGACCTTCAAGAAAGAAATCACCCTACTGGGAACATAATTGGTCGAACCTCGCCACTCAATCCGAGGCACACCCGGCATAGCAAATGTCACTGTCTTAGCATGACAGTCCAAAATAGCACGACACGGAGATAGTCAATCCTTGCCTAATATAACATCAAAGTCTACCATACATAAAAACAATAGATCCACTCGAGTCTCCAGACCCCCAATAGTCACCACACATGATCGGTATACACGGTCTACTACAACAGTATCGGCCAACGGAGTAGAGACATGAACAGAAGAAACGAGAGACTCGCAGGGCGTATCCAAATAATGGGCTAAATAAGATGACACATAAGAGAATGTAGAGCCAGGATCAAATAACATAGAGGCATCTCTACGACAGACTGAGATAATACCTGTAATTACTGCATTTGAAGCGACAGCATCAGGTCTAGTTGGAAGTGCATAGAAACGGGCCGGACCACCACCGGATCGACCTCCCCCTCTAGGGCGACCCCTAGCCGACTGACCCCCACCCCTAGCTGCCTAAGCGGGTGGTGAAGTGACTGGAGCTGAAGTCGAGGGCTGACCCCTCTGCTGAGATGAACCCCCAAGACGACGAGGAGACTACCTCCACATATAACCCATCTCTCAACACTTATAGCCTTTCCCGGATGCTGGAGACGGGGACTGAAGGGAACCCCTAGCACCGGAATGACTAGCAGACGCACCTGGCGCAAAAGAATCCCGAACTGATGGAGCACGGGACAAACCCTGGGCTAGAAGGGCACTGAGTGAGGAATGACCCTGCTAAGAACCATGAGAACCATGGCCCATTGACGCCCCACGATAACCTGGGCGAGCAAACTGAGCATGCCGGAATGGGCGGCCTCTGCCGTGCTGAAACTGACCCCTCAAAGGGGCACCCCAAAAACTACCAGATCCTCGAGGCCTCTTGGCCTCCCTCTCCTCTCGCTCCTGGCGACGAACTAACTCAATCTCACGAGCGATATCAATAACCTCCTCAAACGTAGCACCTGACACCCTCTCCCTAGTCAGGAGAATCCAAAGCTGATATGTGAGGCCATCAACGAACTTCTTGATCCTCTCTCTCTTGGTAGCAACCAACCAAATAGCATGCCGAGCTAACTCGGAGAACCTCATCTCGTACTATGTAACAGTCACATCCCCCTGTCTCAACTACTCGAACTGCCTACACAGCTCTTCCCTGTGAGCACATGATTCTTGCCCTACATGAATTATTCCCAAAAATTCAAACAAAATGATTTTTCTTTCATTATTTTACAAGTTGTGAATTCTGTGTTATTGTTTGTATTTTATTTGTGCATTTTAATTCATATGAAAATATAAAAAAAATACGCTTGACATTTGCATTTAAGGTCTAATTTCATATTTTAGGATTAATTAGTGGTTAAGTTGTTTTTAGAACAAAATATGAAGAAAATAACAAAATAGTCCCCTTTTGCATTTTTAATTGTTAATTGTTGAATTTGTCACGAAATAGATTTTAAACAATTTTAGGAATCATTTAGCTTGACTTTGAAAATATATTAGGTCTTTATTTTGATTTTTTGCATTTCTATAAAGTCAGAAAAATATAAAAAAAAGTACAAAATGAAAATGAAAATAGAAAAAGAAATAAAAGAAAATAATTTAAAGAGGGTAGTCTCAATGAGGACCCGGAATTGGGCCCCTTGTAATTCATTAATCCCAGCCCAATGCTCCAAGCCCTTGCCCAGGTCCAAATACCCCAAACCCGGCCTGCCCCTTTTACTATTAAAACGACGTCGTTTCATAGTCAAGTAATCTAGACTGTCCATCATCCCTTATCCGACGGCCCTTGACTGGTGTTAGATCCAAATAACACTGTCCAAAATAATCCAAACCCTAAAAAACATATCCGTCTTCCTCGTACAACCCCTCCCTGTAATGCCTGTGTAACGCCGCCGTGAACCGCCGCTGGAAATCGCCCACGGCGGCGGTCCGTCTCCAAACCACTCCAAAATAACACCCTAGGCTCCTCTCCTCTTCCTCTATCCATATCCAACCCCAGTTTCCCTCGAATCCTACTCAAACACTTAGTCTTGAATCAAAGTTTTTCCGGCCATGACCCAAAGTAACCCAATCACCACCAAATTAACATCGTATAACCGCCGTGACATCCTCTATCAGACCCCCCAGGTTCCGTCCCTCGAACATGGCCGGAACTTCTCGAATATTAGTTTGAAATTTTTCGGCCAAAACCCTAGTTGTACCAAATCACTTCAAATTGATACCACATGGTCCCCGGGCTTCCCTCATGAAGAATTCACTGTCAATAATGCTCCAATTTCATCGGAATCGTCCGAACCTGAATATGACTGGTGGGTCTTCTTAATTGTTTCACTTCATATCGGGTTCAAACCAGTTGCATCCAATCTTCTTCTGTCTCGTCTAATCTCTTCCTCTTGATTCTGTGTTGCCTTCATGTTCATTAAGTTGTGATTGATTGTTATTTGCTTGTTTCTCTTAGTTTTTAGGTGTTTAATTGTTACTAGTTTCCATTAACAGCATGTTCTAGTTAGGTTTGTTTGTTTTTGACTTTTTATGGTATTAGTTTTCAATTAGGGGTCTAGTGGTTCAAAGTTGATTTGACTTTTGAAACTGGAATTGTTTGATTGTCATTTGAGCTGTAGTTTTGTTAGTTTAATAATATGATCAGTCTTTTATAATTAATTTTGTATCGTTCATAGATAAATCCAGAATTTAGTAGTGGTTTTAGTGCCTCTTTTGGTTTGATATTAACTGGTTGTAGTGAATTCAGATTAGTTTAGTTAGATTAATCAGTAGTTGGGGTCAGTATTACTTTAGTTCAGTGCTCAGATTCAGTTGGCTTTTATAATTAGACAAATTGGGCTATAGTTGGTAGTTTAAATTAGGGTAAAAAAGAGTGGGAGTGGGGTTAAAGCAATTTGGTGATTTCAGGGATAAGGTAAGGGCAGTAAGGGTAATTCACCAAAGGAATCTGATAGTAACTAAATTTAGAAGCTACTAGAAGCACCTAGAAGGGGTCGAAATGGAATTTCAGTAACTTTTAGTGTACTAACTTGTGACACAAGTCAGAAAATAAGGGACTAAGTGAGTAAATAAACAGAGATTAAGAGTGTAAATAGAAAATTTGAGGGCTGCCCTCATTTTGCCTATAAAAAGGCATGCCAATGCCTTAAGTCACCAGTTTTGGAAGCCTAAAAGTTCTCCCCCCCCCCCCCCCCAAAAAAAGTATTCTCTCAGTTTTCCCAGATCTGAAAGAGAAAAAATATTTGAAAGAAAAACAAGAAAAACGTAGAAAGAAAATTGTTGTTCAAAATAGTTTTGGAAAATCTGACCGAACTACGCCAGTTTGATTCCCACAGGGTGTGGGATACGTAGGCAACCCCCATCGGGTCCAACTTCCCTTTTGGAAAAGTAGCCAAAAAATAGCAAAAGTTTTAGTTTTGTCATGAATAAGTCAGGTGAGTCCATTCTTGTCTAAAACAAGCCGCATGTCCCTAAAAGGGCCCCGGAAGGCTGTTTTTGCGAGAACAGCCACCTTGGGTCAGTTTCAACGGTTAGCGGGCACAGCTTTAAAATCTTCTCCCCGAAGTGCTGAAAGGCCGTATCTGCAAAACCGGCTGTTTGTTTTAATTGGAAATTTGAACAAAAATAGTGTCATTTTTTCCTTTTAGGTCAAAATAAGTGATTAAGTCACCTTAATAAATGTGCAGGATGAGCACAATTCAAAATTAACCTTTCGCAATCATGCATAAAATCCCTTTGGAGTTGCATTTGTGGTGGAACGACCTAGGAGAAGAAGGGCAAGATGAAGTCAAAAAATATCTGAAAGGGCTTACCGGTCTGTTAGGGATTGTGCCTCGGGGAGACATTATCAGAGCATTGGTCACATGCTGGGACCCGGCACACAACGTGTTCCATTTTTCAGACTTTGAACTCACCCCGACCTTGGAGGAAATAGTCGGGTACATCGGACGCGCTGAGGTCCCTTTAAGACACAAGTACTTGATTGCCCCGAGAACCGTGGCCGTGCACAAATTCTTAGACTCACTGAAGATAAGCAGGACGGTCCATAACATAGATTTGGCGGATGGCTTTTGTACTCCACACTTCATATACCATAGATATGGCCACATCGGAGGGTTCAATAACCCGGAAAACAAGATATGTAGCAAAGTAAGCTGCCAAAAATGGGAAGAACATAGACGTTTTGCTTTTATGGTGGTCTTTTCGGGGCTTTTGGTATTCCCGAGGAAAGATGGAAATATTGACATAAAGATAGCCGGGGTCGTCAGCACTCTACTCACTCAAGCAAAAAGCACTCTTGCGCCCATGATATTAGCTGAAATCTTCCGCGCTCTTACAGCCTGCAAAGCCGGAGGAGACTTCTTTGAGGGGTGCAATCTCTTGTTACAAATGTGGATGACCGAACACCTGTGCCATCGTCCTCAGTTCCTGAGTTATGGGTCTACAGAGAAAACCTTTATAGAGGAGTTTTATACAAGGATTAAGGGGGTCGGCTTGCCTGAAGGATTCACAGGCTGGACATCATACTTTCGGTCCCTCACTGCCAGTCAAATAGAGTGGACGTTTGGGTGGTTACCTGTCGATGAAATCATATATATGCCAACAGCGGGGCCACACTTCCTCTTAATGGGTCTTAAGAGCATTCAGCCTTATGCTCTGTATCGGGTTTTAAGGCAACTCGGGAGATGCCAAGTAGTGCCAAAGGATGACGATCTTAGTATCCAAGTAGTTGAGATTGGTCCTGATGGTCAGTTTCCTGAAGCAAGGGTCCGTCAAGTTTGGAGCGAATGTCAATACTTGACAGCAAATACTTGTGTCCGGGATCGTTCTAAAGGAGAAGTGTCACCTGAGTATCATGCCTGGTATAGAAGGGACGTTGCATTTGGGAGGCCGGCCAAAAGACCTCACCTCCAGGATTTTGTCGAATCATCACAAGAACAATGGGCATGGTTAGCTAAAGAAAATGAATATAGAGCTAAAATAGGAGAATTGGAAAAGCAAGTCCGAGACCTTCAGTTTGAAAATAGTGTGCAAGCTGCAGTCGATGAGGGTGAGAAAAAGAAATTGGCCAAAGAGAATGAAGCCTTACGAGCCCAAATTCAAAAGATGAAGATAGCGGCCGAAGATCCCATCAAGAGCATCAAAGATGTAAAACTTATAGAAAATCTAAGGCAAAAAGTCAATGACTATAGTTTTGACCTCAACAAAGCAGAAAGAGAATTAGCCGGGGTTCGAAAACAATTGGCTAAAAACGCAGAAGAACGAGCCCGCATGGTTAAACAGTTGAAAGAAGAATACAATAATGAGGTCGCGGGGTTAAGGAAAAGGGTCATTGCCAGATTGAAAGAGAGCATTGTTACGCGGCATTGGCACAATTAGAAATAGACTTGCAACAACTCCAGGAACAAAACCAGTTAGCCGAGCAGACTTTGGAGGCCAGGGCCCAACAGATAGGGCGGTTGCTTCAGAAAAGGGCAGAATCAGAGAAAGAATCTTAACCGTTGCTCACTACATTACTAGGAAATGCCAAATGTGCGAGAACATGACTCGCACCACTTTCTTTGCATCGGTGATGATATTTGTGAAGCAAATAATGAGTGACCTGGACAGACTTCAAGGGTAACTTGCATATAGGCCCGCGGCGAGACCGAACGATGTCCCGCGGGCACCAGGAGCTTTAATGTATTCGTGATTGTCATATTTCCTTTTTCTAGAGTCTATCAGTGTTTGAGTTTGTATTTTCTTTTTGCTAAGAGTCTGTCAGTGTTTGAGTCTGTATTTTCTTTTCGCTAAGAGTCAGTCAGTTGTTGAGTCTGTATTTTCTTTTGAAATAGAATAGTTGACGTTGGAGTCTGTAGTTTTTCTTTTATCAGAGTCTGTTATGTTCAGTTTTGAGTCTCTGTAATCAAAGTATTTGCTATCAATAAAATTGAAAATCCCAAAACATTTTGCTTCTATTTTACATTTTATTTTGCGCGAACTACGCTTGGTCTGATTCATGCGGGGTCATGATACGTAGGCAATCTCCATAGGATTCGACCTTGACCCTAAGGAAAAAGAGAGAAAAATAGAAGGAAAGTACGAAGGAAGGAAATAAAAGAAAAACAAGAAAGAAACGCGAAAGAGAAAATAAGGAATCGAGAGAAACAAAAAACATGGCAAAAGAAAAGGGAAAATCAGGAGATGAAGAACAGAGGGAAAAGAAAAATGAGAGAAAAATCGAAAGAGAAAGAAAACGCAAGAAAAACAAAGAGTGGAATCAAAAGAATAGAAAATTGAAAAGAAAAGCCGGGATGACGCATGCAAACAGTGCAAACATGTAGACATCTGTTTAACTGTATAGGTGCATCACACTCCAACATGCGATTGCCTATCTGTTACTTGTCTCAAACTAACCGTGTGTTGCTGTCAATTTCCAGCTTAGCTTTAGAAACGGTGGTTGGTTGTGGTAAGCTGGCATCGCATCAATACTTCACCAGATCAAAAGGAAGTGTGGAAATGTCTATAGAAATGACTTTGCCCGCAGTTCCCATCTCTGAGGACAGCCCCATCTCGGGGATCCCGGCATTTGAGTCTGTCATAGCTGAAGAGAACCGGATACTACGTCTCCGATTCATGGAGATGTGGGACGCCTAGACCAATGGAAGGGAGCCTCCAAGCGCCATCCCTGGATTTCCTGAACTATTCCCTAGATCTGGGGGTACCTCCAATATCTCTATCAGCCATCCTCATACTCCTTTGGGACAGCCTACCATGACCGCTCACTTCGTCGGAACACCTTCTGAGGTCCGCCCCCAGGTGTTCCCAGCAGGAGTAGCTCCTAACATCTTCACTGCTCCACCATGCTCTGCTACAACACAACCTTCACTGCCAAGGCCTGCCTTTGATCCCTCAGCTTTCACCTTCCAAAACCCTGTCTTTCCAGTGGATCCTCCTCGATATCCCACATATAATTACTCTCAGCCACCACCATTTGAGCTTACGCCAGGACAAGATCAAACTCCCAAAGCTCCTGAACAAGATGAGATGGAAAAGAGAATGAGAAGCCTCGAGCAGAGCTTAAAAAATATGCAACGCTTGAGCGGGCAAAAGAGTGTCTCCTATACAGACCTGTGTATGTTCCCGCATGTACATTTGCCCTCAGGGTTCAAAACACCAAAATTTGAAAAGTATGACGGGCATGGCGACCCTATTGCTCACTTGAAGAAGTATTGTAATCAGCTACGGGGGGCCGGTGGCAAAGAAGAATTGTTGATGGCATATTTTGGAGAAAGCTTAATCGGCATTGCCTCAGAGTGGTATATGGACCAAGACATCTCACGTTGGCATATTTGGGATGATCTAGCCCGAGACTTTGTTCGACAATTTCAGCACAACATAGACATCGCGCCAGACAGGAACTCCTTGGCGAATCTAAAGAAAAAGCCCTCAAAAAGTTTCCGCGAATATGCAATTAAGTGGCGTGAACAGGCGTCAAGAGTGAAGCCTCCGATGGATGAGGTAGAGATGGTCAGTGTTTTCCTTCAAGCCCAGGAAGCAGACTACTTTCAGAATATGATGTCGGCCATGGGCAAGCCTTTCGCAGAGGCAATAAAAATCGGAGAGATGGTAGAGAATGGGCTAAAAACGGGTAGAATCTTGAGCCAGTCAGCCATAAGAGCAACCTCCCAAGCCATCCAAGGCGGGTCTGGAGGAATGGCCAAAGGCAAAAAGAAAGAAGAAACAGTGATGGCAGCATCGGGAGGAAGAAGATACCGGGCTCCTAGACCGGTGTTCTCTGAAAGAACCCCTCAACACTACTATCCTCACACTGATATGGCTTACGCTCCCCCACCTTATGCGGTCATGAATGCTCAACCTTTCGGCCGACCGCAACCACAAGCTAACCGAAATCCACCCCCGTTCCAAAGAAACCAACCTCCTTACCAGAACCAATATAATCCCCGACCACCGCAAAATAATTTCCGCCCTCGGGAACCACCCAGACGTCCAAATTTTACGCCGATTGGTGAACCCTACTCCAGTCTGTTCCCGAAGCTCGTTCAGATGAATCTGCTGCAGCCTATCCCCCAAAACAGGCAGAACCCGGAATCTCCAGCTTATCAACGAGGTGTCCGTTGTGCCTATCATTCAGGAGCTGAAGGGCATAGTACTGACAACTGCTGGACATTGAAGAAAGCTGTGGAAGATTTGATCGAACAAGGGAAAATAGTGTTGAGGGATGAAGAAGCCCCGAATGTGACCAATAATCCGTTGCCCGCTCACAACAATGGGCCGGTGATCGGGATGATCTGTGAAGATAGAGAATTTGATCCAGCATTAAAAGCTATAATTGCTATTGCCGACGCAGAAAAGAAGCCCAAGGTACCCCCGAAGCAAGAGAAAGGGGAGAAGAAGAATAGAAGTGTCAAAACTGAGCCTGAGAAGAAACCTGAGATAAAAGCAGAGACGGAACCTCCTAAGAATGGAATTCTCTATGTTCCGCGAGGACGCCAAGAAAAACCACTAGTTGTCAGTGCTCCAAGGAAGTTTGAAGTAAAAAGGGAAACGCAAATGTATGTGCCAAAAGGAGCTTATGTGGTACGGGGGACAATTAAGCCGCCTCGGCTGAATGAGCCAGTGGTTATTGGACGCGTACCACAGAAGCCAATGACAGACCCCTCTGCGGTACCATGGAACTATCAGCAAACAGTGTTACATACAAGGGCAAAGAAATTTCGGGGGAATTCCCAGGGAAAACCTCTGTTGAGAAATATTCAAATGTACAGGAGGTAAACAATGCCGCTCGAAAGCGCTTTCCGGCCAAGAAGCCAGTGAGTGCCGAGGAAGCAGAAGCCTTTTTCCAGAAAATGAAGATGTCTGATTATGAAACAGTGGATCAATTGAGGAAATATCCTGAACAGGTGTCCCTGCTATCACTGGTGACGAAATCCTCCGAACATCAGAAGATCTTAATGAAAACTCTGAATGAGGCGTATGTGCCAATTAAAACTTCAGTCGAACAGCTCGAAAGGATGGCAGAAAGGTTCTTCGCCGTCAATCAACTCTCTTTTAGTAAAAATGACTTGCCTTCAGAAGGCGCAGCTCACAACAAAGCCTTGCATCTGACTGTCAAATGTGAAGGTTATTATGTCAAGCGAGTCATGGTGGATGGAGGCTCGGGGGTTGACATCTGCCCACTCTCCACATTGCAAAGGATGGAAATCGGGACAGGAAGGATTCGTCCGAATAATGTTTGTGTGAGAGCTTTTGATGGTGTTAAGAGGGATACCATCGGTGAAATTGATTTGATATTGACCATAGGTCCGGTGGATTTCGAGGTAACTTTCCAGGTGTTGGACATGGATACATCTTACAATTTTCTTCTGGGAAGGCCTTGGATACACGCTGCGGGAGCCGTGCCCTCCACCCTCCACCAAATGGTGAAATTCGAATACGAAGATCAGGAAATCATGGTCTATGGAGAAGACGAGCAGTCCATTTATCGTGACCCATCTATCCCATGTTTGGAGGCGAGGGAAGGAAGTGAGCATATTGTTTATCAAGCCTTTGAAGTTGTGGTGGTAGATCAGCACGAGGAGGGAAATCCTTGCCCTCAGCCTTTCCTGTGTAATGCTTCAATCATGGTGGCCAAAGAAATGATTAGGCACGGTTTCAAACCAGGAAAAGGGTTAGGAAAAACTTTACAAGGAATATCCGAGCCGGTAACTCTACCCATAGCAGAAAAGTTTTTCGGGATAGGCTTCCACCCTACCCCAGAAGATGAGAAATGGGCCGAGGAAAGAAAGAAAGAAGGATGGGTTCTGCCACTACCATTGCCACATCTCTATGATACTTTTGTCAAGCCCAAGTATGGCAAAGAAGAGGACGATGAGGTGTTCACAGCCGAGGATATCGAAGATATATGTGGAGCTATGAGACAAATGCTTTATGAAATCAACATGGTTCAGCCAGGCGAAGGGACTAGCACCGCTGAGGTGCTCTATATGGGACCAGATGCTAAACTCCAAAGCTGGAAGGCTACGCCATTCTCGATCAGGCAGGAGTCCCGGTAGACTAGCCCTATCACCTTTTCTGCATCCCGAGTTATTTCAGGGTGTAACTCAGATGTTTCTTTTAGTTCCTTGTCTTTAAATTCCTGAATGTAAACCCTGTTATCTTTCCAATTGCAAGAAATGAAATCAATATTTCATCGTCCATTTTTCTTTATTCTTTCTAATTTTGTTATTTTTCCCTTTTCATCTTTTCTTTTAAGTTATAATAATGCGGCTTTAAATAACATGACATGCTTGCGGACTTCATGCCCGGACTCAAACACGCTGTCTAATTGTGAAATAATGAATCAAGAACCGAAATATGATGAAGAGGGGGCTTTTAGGGAAATAAACCGAGAATTGGAACAATTTGAGAACAAACCTAAGCCAAATCTGAATGACACTAAACCGTTTAATTTGGGAACTGCCGAAGAAATAAGGGAAACCAAAATAAGCATTCACACAGATGAGCAAACCCGAGATGCAATAATCCAACTCCTGTTCGAATTTAAAGATGTGTTTGCTTGGTCGTATGACGACATGCCAGGACTTAGTATGGATCTAGTGGTGCACAAATTACCAATTTACCCCGATTGTCCTCCAGTACAGCAAAAGCAAAGGAAGTTTAAAATTGATATCAGTGATAAGATCAAAGAAGAAATCACAAAACAGTTGAAGGCGGGGGTAATCCGAGTGGTCCGATATACTACATGGCTAGCCAATGTGGTTCCAGTGCCAAAGAAGGACGGGAAAACCCAGGTGTGTGTGGACTACCGAGATTTGAATAGGGCAAGTCCCAAAGACAATTTCCCGTTGCCTAACATTCACATCCTTGTTGATAACTGCGCCAAACATGAAATACAGTCCTTCGTGGATTGTTACGCAGGATATCATCAGGTGTTGATGAATGAAGAAGACGCCGAGAAGACAGCTTTCACTACACCCTGGGGTACCTACTGTTATCGGGTCATGCCATTCGGGCTGAAGAATGCTGGGGCAACCTACATGAGAGCCATGACCACCATCTTCCACAATATGATGCATCAAGAAATAATGGTGTATGTGGATGATGTAATCATTAAGTCCCAAACTCAGAGTGACCACGTGCGAGATTTGAGAAAGTTCTTCGAACGGCTGCGCAAGTATGATCTGAAGTTGAATCCAGCTAAATGTGCCTTTGAAGTCCCATCAGGCAAGCTCCTGGGTTTCATAGTCAGCAGGAGAGGTATTGAGTTAGATCCCACAAAGATAAAGACCATTCGAGATTTACCTCCTCCAAGAACTAAGAAGGACGTGATGAGCTTATTGGGCAGGTTAAACTATATTAGTCGGTTCATCGCTCAACTGACTACTACCTGTGAGCCCATATTTAAACTGTTGAAGAAAGATGCAGCAATCAAATGGACATCCGAATGTCAAGAAGCCTTCAACAAGATCAATGAATATTTGTCAAATCCTCCAGTATCGGTCCCACCAGAGCCTGGGCGACCTCTCTTCTTGTATCTGACAGTGTTAGAAAATTCTTTTGGCTGTGTTCTTGGGCAGCATGATATAACCGGCAGGAAAGAGCAGGCAATTTACTATCTGAGCAAGAAGTTCACCAGCTACGAGGCCAAGTACACTTTGTTGGAGAGAACATGCTGTGCTCTCACGTGGGTCGCTCAAAAGTTGAGACATTATCTTCAAGCCCACACCACCTATCTCATAACCAGGTTGGCAAATCTTGCTCACTGAATTTGACATAGTCTACGTCACACGCACGGCAATAAAGGCCCAGGCATTGGCAGATCATTTGGCTGAAAAGCCGGTTGACGAGGAATATCAACCATTGAGCACATATTTCCCAGATGAGGAGGTAAATTCAGTAGAAGCCATATCTGAAGACACTCGTGCTTAGAAAATGTTCTTTGACGGAGCAGTAAATGCAAGAGGTGTAGGCATTGGGGTGTCACGACCCCAACCCCGGTCGTGATGGCACCCAACACACTGCTAGGCAAGCCCGACCATTTCCACAACCTTGACCAAATAACCTAGGTGGATAAATGAATATTCACAAGTAAAAACAGCAATTTAAATGCGGAATCTCTAAAATAATTTCTAACATTCGAAAACCCCAAGATAAAATAATAAATAGCCCACAGATCCGGTGTCACGAACATGAGCCTCTAAAACGGAATATTCACCTATCACAAGTCTGTCTAGGAAAGAAAAATACGAATAAAAGGATAAAATGGATGGGAAAGATCAAGGCTGCGAACGCCATGCAGCTACCTCGATACTCCCGGATAAATGCTGCTCCGCTAAACAAGTACTCACCCTGTGGTGTACCTGAATCTGCACACAAGGTGCAGGGAGTATTGTGAGTACTTCCAACCCAGAAAGTAATAAACATAAATAAGGGTTGAGAGTAAGAAATCCTGGACACGCACAAAGTAAGCTATAATTACAGCGGCTCAATCTAAATAATATCAACTCAATAAACTAATGAAAACAATTATAAAAATATCACAACAGATGAATAAGTAAATGGCAATCAAGTATGCAATGCAACACATAAACCGGTACCTCCAGTACCCCGCTGCGGCCGTGCAGCCCGCTCCATTTATTTAACGTCGACGGCGCTCACTGGGGGTGTGCAGACTCTGGGAGGGGCCCCTTACGGCCCAAGCGCAATAATAAGCCATCTCGTGGCATCAAACAGGCCCTTGGCCTCATATCAATATCATTCTCATACCACTACGGCGTGCAGCCCGATCCAATAATCAGTCCAAAATCACATAAGCCTTTCGGCACAATAGTATAAAAATATTAACTTTATTTAAAAATATTAATTTAGTTTCTGCTTTAAGAAAAATGGCTGAGTTTACAAGACAGTGTCAAACACCATGACTGAGTTCAATATCTATCAATATGGTAAGAAACCAGTAAAATAATCCCTGAAGGATTCAAGTAGTTGGCACGAAGCCCAATTATGACAATTAATCCATTTTTATAAGGATATTACAAATCTGCAATCAAATAGATATCAATTTTATTAAGCGGGACGGACCAAGTCACAATCCCTGACGGTGCTCTACCCCACGCCCGTTATCCGGCGTTCAAGTCACCTCACATAGCACTACGTTGTGCAAATTCGGGGTTTCAAACACTCAATACAGCATTTACATTTATTACTAACCTCAAGTTGACCAAAGCCCTAGCTTGCTACGCCTTTGCCTTTCGAATTCACCTCCTCGTGCATCGAATCTGACCAAAACCACAACGAATGCGTCACAATATGCTAAGAGAATATAACCCAATCGAAAAGACCTGAAAAACATCGAAAATCACGAAGTTGGCAAAACCCGAGCCCCGGGCCCACGTCTCGAAAAATTACAAAATTTACATCACCGGATTCCTCGTCTCGCCATGAGTCTATACATATCAAATTTACCAAAATCGGAGTCCAAATCACCCTTCAAATTCTCATTTTTGTTCTCTTAGGTTTCAAGCCCTAAACCACCATTTTTGACCTTATTTCTTTGAGTTTTCAGCCTAATTTCATGTATTTGCATGATAAAATTATGTTCTAAGTCCAAGAATGCTTAACTGATCGAAGTACTTGAATTTCCTCTTCAAAATCGCTCAAGAACACGTCAAGTCCGAAGTTAAAATATGTGTTCTGTAAAAATTACGCGAAGGGATTAAAAACCATCTTCTGAGCAGTTGTTTCCGCTTCTGCGGTGCCTTTGTCGCTTCTGCGACTACCGCATCTGCGGTCATTTTCCGCTTCCGCGGAATTTCATTTAAAAATCCAAGGCCGCTTCTGCGACATAATGTCCGCTTCTGCAGAACTAACTCTCCAGCACAAAAATCGCTTCTGCGTTCGCCTGTCCGCTTCTGCGGACTCGCTTAAGCGGAAAAGGTTCCGCTTCTGCGAAACTACCCTACCAGGCCATAAGCCGCTTTTGCGACCCTCCTCGCGTTTCTGCGGAACCGCTTCTGCGGTCCATTTTCCGCAGAAGCGAAAATATCAGGTATCAGCTGCAACCTGAAATTCCTCAACTCAAATTTCACCCCGTTAGCCATCCGAAATCACCCCGAGGCCCCCGGGACCTCAACCAAAGGTACCAACACATCTTAAAACATTATTCAAACTTGCTCCAATCATCAAAACACCTCAAACAACGCTAAAACCATCATTTTTCATCGAATTCAAGCCAAAGTTCTTCCAAAACTTCCGAAACACACATTCGATCAAAAACCCAACCAAAACACCTCCGAATGACCTGAAATTTTGCACACACATCCCAAATCACCTAACGAAGCTACTGAAACTCTCGGAATTCCATTCCGACCCCCGGATCAAAATCTCACCTATCGACCGGAATTCGCCAAAATACTAACTTCGCCAATTCAAGCCTAATTCTACACCGGACCTCCAAAATTACTTCCGATCACACTCCTAAGTCACAAATCATCCCCCGAAGCTAACCGAATTGTCGGAATCCACATCCGAGCCCTCTAAATTATAGGTCAACATCCGGTTGACTTTTCCAAAACAAGCCTTCCTTAAAGAGACTAAGTGTCTCATTTCTTATCAAAACCATTCCAAACCAACTCTAACACATCAAATACTGATAATGAAACATGAAGAAGCATAACATGGGGAAAACGGGGCGGTAACTCGCGTGACGACGGGTCGGGTCGTCACATGGGGAAATCTTAATATCACCCAATGGTCAGCACTACCCAGCTACAGCTAGGCTCCAATTCTTCTGCACAAACAATACGGCTGAGTATGAAGCCTGCATCATGGGCATGAATATGGCAATTGACCAAGATGTCGAAGATTTATTGATCATGGGGGACTCTGATTTGATTATTCGGCAAGCCCAGGGAGAGTGGGAGACTTGAGACGTTAAGCTCATTCCCTATCGACAGCATGTAGAAGATCTCACCAAGCGCTTCAAGTCGATAGAGTTCAGGTATATCCCTCGGTGTCACAATGAACTAGCCGATGCACTCGCCACTCTAGCTTCAATGCTGCCTTACCCAGGCAATGCCCATAGTGACCCTCTGGAGATTCAAATCAAAGAAAAGCATGGGTATTGTAATACGGTCGAGGCGGAACCCAGCATTCAGCCCTGGTATCATGATATCAAGAGATTTCTGAAAATACAAGAATACCTCGAGCAAGCCACTGGAGATCAGAAGAGAACCATTAGACGACATGCGAGCGGTTTCTTTTTAAGCGGTGATGTTTTATATAAAAGGACCCCGGACCTCAACCTGCTAAGATGTGTTGATGTCGAGGAAGCCGGAAGAATTATGCATGAAGTGCACGAGGAGTATGCGGACCTCATATGAATGGTTATGTGCTGGCAAAGAAAATTCTGCGAGCAGGGTATTACTGGATAACTATGGAAAAGGACTGTTTCAGCTTTGTTCGAAAATGCCATCAATGTCAGGTGCACGATGATTTGATACATGCACCTCCAACAGAGCTCCATCCGATGTCCGCACCTTGGACATTTGTTGCTTGGGGTATGGATGTCATCGGGCCGATCGAGCCAAAAGCTCCGAATGGGCATAGATTCATATTGGTGGCAATTGACTATTTCACAAAATGGGTTGAGGCCATCACTCTCAAGTCGGTCACCAAGAAAGCTGTGGTAGACTTCGTGCACTCCAATCTCATTTGCCGCTTTGGCATTCCTGCAACTATCATTACCGACAATGCTGCAAATTTGAACAGTCGTCTGATGGGAGAGGTATGTGAACAATTCAAGATAACACATAGAAACTCTACTCCTTATCGGCCAAAAGCCAATGGTGCCGTTGAAGCAGCAAATAAGAACATCAAGAAGATTTTGAGAAAGATGATTCAAAGCTCCAGGCAATGGCATGAAAAGCTACCTTTCGCATTACTCGGGTATCGTACCACAGTGCGTACATCAATTGGAGCGACCCCGTACTTGTTGGTTTACGGTACTGAAGCTGTCATACCTGCAGAAGTAGAAATTCCTTCACTCCGGATAATGGTTGAAGTGGAGATTGAGGACAGTGAGTGGGTTAAGACCCGGCTAGAGCAATTGTCATTAATTGATGAAAAACGGATGGCCGCAGTTTGTCACGGGCAGTTATACCAACAAAGAATGGCCCGCGCTTATAACAAGAAAGTGCGCCCCAGGAATTTTGAAGTGGGGCAGCTTGTACTCAGACGCATTCTCCCTCATCACCAGGAAGCAAAAGGAAAGTTTGCCCCTAATTGGAAAGGTCCATACATAATCCGAAAGATATTGCCAAGAGGAGCATTGTATCTGGGAGACATCGAAGGAAATGATCCTGAAACAGGAGTCAATGCAGATGCAGTCAAAAGGTATTATG
Organism: Nicotiana attenuata; assembly: GCF_001879085.1. Classification (NCBI taxonomy): domain Eukaryota; kingdom Viridiplantae; phylum Streptophyta; class Magnoliopsida; order Solanales; family Solanaceae; genus Nicotiana; species Nicotiana attenuata. The sequence continues at coordinate 73,681 of NW_017672256.1, read as the reverse complement.
TCTAGGCCTCCTGCGATGATGGCTTTTGTGCAATTGAGATGACGAAGGCTTTCCTTCTCGCTACCCAAATACTATCAACCCTTCGTAAACCCCTTGAGCCGGTTACGCTTCTTTGGTCACCCTCTTTGGAACCCGGGAGTACAAGAAGAAAAGAAAAGAAAAGAAATGAAAAAGAAAAAGAAAAGAGAAAGAAAAGAAAAAAAAACAAAAACAAAACAAAAATTATTTGCCTGAACTACGTTTGACTTGATTCCGAAAGGATACGTAGGCAGCCTCTCTCTGAGGTTCAGTCACACCAAAACAAAAATCCCAATTTCCCCAAAAAATGAAACTGGGGCAGATGATATAATGGTTCCGCCATGAATCCGCCGAAATGGTTCCAAAGTTATAGTTCCGCCCAAAATCCTTTTTACCCCCAAAACCTTGTCCAAGTCCTTCTGATCAATTGGCAATGGCGTGAGAATTGAAAATATCATTGTTGGAATCTGTTACAAGTCAAATTGAGAGAAATAAAATGAGAGAGTCTTATCGGTGAAAACCTTCGGGCACCATAAGGCGACGGTGAGTAGAGAAATTGAAAATGAGAGAGACCGCTTAGTGAAAACTCGTAAAGAGCACTATCGGGCGATGGGGAGAAGAGAAATGAGAGAGGTCGATTGGCGAAAACCCGCAAAGGGCACTGTCGGCCGAAAAGAAGACATCTCACCGCTGAAAGAGTCCTGGCAAGGTTCCCCAACTTAGAAATACGGATCAATGGGTTCGCGAGAAGCGGGAAAGTTTGTGTGGGTCGGGCTTCCAGTCCAAGAAGCATGTCATGTTCATTTGAAGCCAGCATGCACCCCAGATAAGTCCTTCTTTTCCCCCGAAAGGGACGCTTCTCTTTAAACTCATATGCTTGCCTTTTTGCATACTTCTCTTTGAGTCCTTTTCGGTTTAATACTAATTCCGAATTACTACAAAGAAAAGGTGGCAGGACCGACCTCACAGGGCTCCGCCTGGTCAGAGTCGAAGAAAATACCCAGCCTCAGCGAGTGCGTCAGGCCAATCCCGACTGACCATGGTGGTTGATGCTTTCAAAGCAAAAACATTGGAAAAGAAAGGAAGACAAAGGCAAAGGTCCCAAGGGCAGAAAATAAAGTGAAAAGGCTAGAGCCCACACGGGCGAGTCATCATGAAGTCCTAAGGCTGAACCCGGTCGGTTTGAAAAGAGATTCACCCACAAGGCAAAGGAGCAGCAAAGTTCTCAACGGAAATGGGGCCGCGATCAAGCAATTGAGATGATCAAGGCTTTCCCGTCTAAAAAATCGAGGATCTCCCGGCCAAAAATCGAGGAGCCTTTTCTTTCCAAATCCCGACCAAAAAATCGAGGATCTCCCCGCCAAAAAAACGAGGAGCTTTTTCTTTCCAAATCCCGTCCAGAAAATCGAGGATCTCCCGGCCAAAACACCGAGGAGCCTTTTCTTTCCAAATCCCGGCCAAAAAACCGAGGATCTCCCGGCCAAAAAACCGAGGAGCTTTTTCTTTCCAAATCCCGGCCAAAAAAATCGAGGATCTCCTGGCCAAAAAACCGAGGAGCCTTTTCTTTCCAAATCCCGGCCAAAAAACCGAGGATCTCCCGGCCAAAAAACCGAGGAGCCTTTTCTTTCCAAATCCCGGCCAAAAAACCGAGGATCTCCCGGCCAAAAAACCGAGGAGCCTTTTCTTTCCAAATCCCGGCCAAAAAAACGAGGATCTCTCGGCCAAAAAACCAAGGAGCCTTTTCTTTCCAAATCCCGGCCAAAAACCGAGGATCTCCCGGCCAAAAAACTGAGGAGCTTTTTCTTTCCAAATCCCGGCCAAAAAAATCGAGGATCTCTTGGCCAAAAAACCGAGGAGCTTTTTCTTTCCAAATCCTGGCCAAAAAACCGAGGATCTCTCGGCCAAAAAACCGAGGAGCTTTTTCTTTCCAAATCCCGGCCAAAAAATCGAGGATCTCCCGGCCAAAAACCGAGGAGCTTTTTCTTTCCAAATCCCGGCCAAAAAACCGAGGATCTCCCGGCCAAAAAACCGAGAAGCTTTTTCTTTCCAAATCCCAGCCAAAAAACCGAGGATCTCCCGGCCAAAAAACCGAGGATCTTCCGGCCAAAAAACCAAGGAGCTTTTTCTTTCCAAATCCCGGCCAAAAAATCGAGGATCTCCCGGCCAAAAAATCGAGGAGCCTTTTATTTCCAAATCACGGCCAAAAAACCGAGGATCTCCCGGCCAAAAAACCGAGGATCTCCCGGCCAAAAAACCGAGGAGCTTTTTCTTTCCAAATCCCGGCCAAAAAACCGAGGATCTCCCGACCAAAATACCGAGGAGCTTTTTCTTTCCAAATACCGGAAAAAACCGAAGGATCTCCCGGCCAAAAACCCGAGAGCTTTTTCTTTCCAAATCCCGGCCAAAAAATCGAGGATCTCCCGGCCAAAAAACCGAGGAGCCTTTTTCTTTCCAAATCCCGGCCAAAAATCCGAGGATCTCCTGGCCAAAAGCCGAGGAGCTTTTTCTTCCCAAATTCCGGCCGAAAACCGAGGGTCTCCCTACACAATCCTGATTTGATTGCTTAGATATGTGTCACAACTAACTCACGAAATTTTCGTAGTGAAAACTGGGGCAGAAAAATTTCGTTCGTTTGTTTTGGTACCTTACGCAGGTCGATCTCAAAACGCAGGGTGCGAGATGACCAATGGAATGAGTCTCAATCCAGAGTCAAGAAAAGAAGAAGAGAACAAAAAGAAATGAACTCAAAAGTGAAGCGAGCAAGGGTGCGGATCGCCCAAAATCTGATTGAAGTCACAAGCTCCGCTGATCCCGTTTTGACCCAATGCTGCAGAAAGAAACAAACACCTACAACTTACGAGCATCAAGATTCAGATCGAAGTTCACAACAGACTCAAGATCAAGTGTCAAGAGAATTATAGATAGGAATCTTGTAACTCATAATTGATAGGCATAGCTAGCTTAGCTTTGATTTTCCTTTTGGTGTAATAAGGAGGTCAGCAAGCAGTAGCAGCAGCAACAGTAGTGAAATCACAGCTCCTGGTAGTCCCAGCTACCAAACCTTCCAGAACTACACTGACCTGATTCCTTTATAGCCAAGGATATGTAGGCAACCTTTGAAGCAGGGTTCGGTCAGACGGTTTTCAAAATGCTTCTACTGGAGTGCCAAGCAGGCAAAAATCCCTCATGTTGCTTATTTATCTTTGCCCGAAAACCCTTCATGTCTTCGAGCAAAGAGGGGCAGCTGTGAGCACGTGATTTTTGCCGCGCTCAAATCACTCCTTAGAATTCATTAAAATTAGAAATTTTCTTTTAATATTTGAATTTTTAGGAATTAATTGCGTTGATTTTTGTGTTTTTGTTTGTCATTTTTATGTTGTCATTTTTTTTAGTTGTTCATTGAAAAATTGAAAGAAAAATTACAAAAAAATAGACATAATAAGCATTCAGGATCCAATTTTA
>NW_017672256.1:0-68628 GCF_001879085.1 Nicotiana attenuata | reverse complement strand
ACTTTATTAGAATCCTGCTATTAGTAAGTTCACAGTTAAGTGATGTAGGTTTAAACGGGGGGGGGGGGTGCTTTAGTTTTAATGGAATCAGTGTTTAATAAAAAATTGGAGTTGATGGCAGGACGTGAATAATTTGTGAAGCATGTAATATTTCCTGCATATTAAGTTGTCAGATCAAGTTTATGTAGCGTATTTTCTGGATTCGTACGTCTCCTGATGTCCATTTGGGCTCGATTCCGAGGTGGATTACCTCCAGTTGTAAGGTTTAGGCCTCTTATGGGCCTGAATGTCGGAATGCTTTGAGATAAGTTCTTGTTGCCTCAAAGTGAAAAGGTCCAGTAATTGCTGGGCCTATTCCAAGCCCAAGATGTTGAAGGCTTTGGTCCCAGTTTTTATCTTCCTTTGGCTTGATGTTTTTAAAAATGAGATCGTAAGTATTTGGGCCTTCCGAGTCAAACAGTGGACTCGAACCAAGGATTTCTTCAATAATGGAAATTGTCCTTGTTTGAGTTTGGGCTTGATCTTGGGGCCTAAATCTTCCTAAATATTTTGATGTTAGTTAATTCTTAATGTTAATTATGTGAACCCTTTTAACTAGAGTAGGAGTTGAACCATAATAGATAATAATAGCTCATTAGTTCTCCGAATTTTAGAACATCCTTAAAAAATGAAATCGAGGTGCGCCACGCCGAATAAAATCACAAATTGTGTGGCCCTCCATAATTATGTCTTTAAAAATATTTAGAACTCGGGGCGTGCCATTAGGCGAATTTCCATGGCCTCCCGCAAAGTTAATAGCACGTTAGTCGCTTTAGGCGCGTTCTTTAATAATTTTACCTTCCTAAATTCGGGTGTGCATTTCATGTGACCCAAATCCAAATCCCAAAACGTTGAATTAAATGTGTCGAGGATCCGGGTGCATTTCATGTGATGTGATCCGAAAACATATTTTAAACGACGTTCAATTTCCAAAAATTAATTAAAAGCGGTAAATAATTCTAAAATTGCACTATAGGACGACATGTATAAAAATCAGATTTCAGCCATTTATAATAATTTAAGCGACCATGCTAGAACCACGGGATCCGGGGGTGCCTAACACCTTCCCTCGGGTCAACAGAATTCCTCATTCAAAATTTCTGGTTCGCAGACTCCAATTGGGAAGTCGAAATTTTTCTCGATTTGGGATTTAAGTTAAACCGGTGACTTGGGACACCAAAAGCCAATCCTATCCCAAGTGGCGACTCTAAAAATAAATAAATAATCCCATTTCGAATAATGTCACTTTAAATGGAAAAACTCCCTTATACATTATCCTTCGGGGTAGGTGTGTAAAGAAGGAGGTGTGACAAACCCTCCGCGGGTGCGAAGCCACTAGAACAACAACTTCAGCAAAACAACTAAGTTAAAAAATGATCCGATTTCAATCTGATTCACTTCCAGCCTCCCAGGACTCTCGGGACCCCGTCCAAATATACCAACAGATTCCAAAACACATAACGGACCTACTCGAGGCCTAAAATCACATCATACAACATCGATTCTACGAATCGCAACCCAATTCAAGCCTATTGAAACTATGAACATCCGACTTCCAAAAGTAACGCCGAAGCATACCAAAACAACTCTGATTGGCCTCAAATTTTGCACAAAAGTCATAAATGATATGACGGACCTATTCAAATTGCCAAAATTGAAATCCGACTCCAATATCAATAAAGTCAACTCTCGGTCAAAATATTCTCCCTCTTGTTTTCCTTTTTGTACCACGTAGGTTTCTAAATGTTTAATTATCGTACAATATTGAAATGAATAGATGAACCAAGTCATCTACTAATTCTCATTTTGATGATGAAATAGTGGAAATTAACACAATAAAGACACGATATTCCATTCTCAACAAATTCAGTCTTTTTGTCTAACTAATGTACGTATCAATTCACATATCTTTACTTTGATCTTTTTTCATTTTTGACATTTCTTCTTTTGGTATAACAATTCGATCCATAGTCTTTGCTATGCCATTTTAAAGACCTACAACAGACCCGATTCTTATCGATTTTGTCTAAATTAACTTTAACTTTCTGGTTATTCTTCATGATCACCCCACCGTAAAAGCAGGTTTTCAAAATTAGCGTAAAAAGTCCGGGGAAGGACCGGACCACAAATGATCTATTATATGTAGTTTTATCCTGCATTTCTGTAAGATGTTGTCTCCACGGCCCGTGACCTCCTGGTCACATGGCAGTAACTTTACCAGTTACGCCAAGGCTCCCCTTTCATATTCTCTCGATAAATATTAATTGGTAAATTGATAAAAATGATTGAACAAAAAACTCCTATCACATGTTAAAACTTATTCATGATACAAAACAATTTATACACTATCACTTATCAGTATATAATTTAAGTCCCTTCAAAATTATGCGCTGGCTTATTTTAAGTGCTTTTAAGTCAAAATAACTTTTAACCCATTTTGTAGTGTTTGGATAGAGTAAAAAAGTGCTTTTAAGCACTTGTTTTTAAGTTAAAATGACAAAGACAAGCCAAAAGCTAGAATTCCTAACTTATGGCTCAAAAGATATTTTTGGGCTTAAAATAAGCTCATCCAAACATGCTCTATTACTATCATGTCTCAGGTTCAAATTTCAGCGGAGACAAAAAGTATTAGATGATTTTTTTATCTGTCCAAGCCTTGTTGGACACATTTCCTTGTAACTGATACTGGTGGGAGATAACAGGTATCCCGTGAAATTAATTGAAATGCACGCAAGCTGACATAGATATCACAATTTAAAAAAAAAAATATTACTAAATCATTTTCATGAACAGAATAAATGCTAAGGTGAAATGTATCTGTAAAGTGTATCTATCCATTCTTTTTTCTCCAAATATAAGTGAATGGGTATAAAACGAAGATAGAGTTGTTGATTTTTGTCTAAATTTGGTTAAGCAGTGAGATCAATATGAAATTAAGGTGCCGAGTTATCAATTCATATATACTTAATGAAATGAAAGCTTATCGTCTTTGTCCACTACTTGCTAGAATATATGCACAAAAGGAAAATGGAGTTTTAATAAAGTCGCGTTCAAGATTTAAAATCCGTGCAGCTGAAGTACGAATACTCTCACTACTTTTTTGTGGTATTAATTGCATAAAATGTTTGTATTTATAATTAAGCTATTTTAAAAATCTTTCAACTATAATATACATACTTTATATATATATGTGTGTGTGTTCATTTACATATATACATACACGTAGATGTACATGTATAGGGCCTAGCGACCAATACTTATTGCTTCGTCCTAACATTTGGGGTTCATTTATTGACATTTCGGGTGTCATGCAACACGAATTTATGATTATATCCATTTTGTCGTCTGTATTAGTGGTCACGCCCAACTATGCCTTATAAAAAGGACACGCAGACGTTGCAAATATAATATGAGTATTTAGCCCAGAATCGAACCCACAAGGAATTAACCTATCAATTACTTTTGTTAGACTTACTAAATTCTACGGAATCAACTTCCCAAACGTTGTGAATAACAATTGATGATGTTTCTACTATCTAAGAATGAATGTAAATAAGCAACCGAAAACTAACTATGATTAAGTTGTAAACAATTAAGAGAAGGTTCTAAGGTTATAATTTCCCCTATTGATGGAATCCCTTCCGGTTAAGTGGTACATAGAATTGCCTAATCATCTCTATCAATCATGAGCACTCTTATTACCGTAAATCTCTCCCGAGCGATAATTTACTAGACGCACTCTCACGAGATACGCTAGCTGGCTTTGTTTATTACAGCTCACTTTAGATTGCACCCAAGGCTTCGTTATCCCTAATCCCGCCTTTAAACCCGCAGTTATTGATCCCTCATATACTTTGGGAGTGGTGTTGTGCAACAATTGACCTAAATATGCACTCTCTCCCGAGTTATGCACACTAAATAGGCACAGTTAATTGAGGATCCTGTCAATTAACTACAACAAGCACATAGTTGAACAAATAGAGATTAAACTGGCAAACTATATTAACATAACAAGAAGTTCATCCTTCAATAGGTTCCATCAAAATCCTAGACTAGGAAATCAGCTACTCATGACAAACAAGATAAAACTACTAATTATTCATAATGGGTAATTGAGAATAATACAAAAGAAGATAGAGGAATTCTAATATTTTGTTACTCTTGTCACCCGTGTTCTTGCCTCCAAAGTAGTCTAAAAACAAGCTTAAAACAATCTTGGGCGAGTTTCTAAAGCTTATAAGGGTTTGGAACAAGTTTTTCCGAATTTATACTTTGGTTCCCAAATTCCTGGCGAGTGAACAGTGCACCGCGGTCGCGGCAAGACCGCGGCTCGACCGCGGTGAACGCTGAGTATTCTGCCGCAAGTACTTGATCTGCCGCGGTTCCACCGCGGTCGCGGTGGAATTCACTCAGTCCATTTTTTGCTTCTTTGTGCTCGGGTACTTCTTGATTTGGGCGTTTTCTTCACATTATTGCCTCCAAAATACTCCGTGGTGCTTCCTCACTTAGAATATTCCCTGCGAAACAAAAGAACACTATTTAGAGCATTTTGTTGGCAATTTGCCTATAAAACAACAATAAAGCATGGTAATATTAAGGTGTAAATATCATCTATATAGCCTAATATCAACACCCCACACTTAAATCATTGCTAGTCCTCTAGCAATCCACCACACTCTATCAAAGTTCCTTTCCTAAGCTTTTCCCTTAACGACTCACACCTTGAACAATTTACCAAAGTTGCACCTAGTAGTGAACAACCTTTACCTCAAAAGTCGAATCTCTCATACCACGCAGCATTCGCACTTACTCAAACTACTCTATATAAGAGTCAAGACTTACCTTTCCTTTGTGAATCACATGCCCTCACATCACACAAGAGAGTAGTTCCACACTTAATATGATTAAAACAATTAGGAACTCGGATGGAGAAAATTCACTCACTCTCCAAAAGAACATTCACATGCCACAAAGATGCACCATAGGTTTGGCCTTAGTGTAATACTTAACTAATCGAGCCCACTTAGTTTAAGACAATAGGACTTCACTTGGTTGTAATGTAGGCTAAGGAATGAGTAGGATATATTTGGATATAGTGACTAACCTCCCTAAGCACTTTTAATACAATTACATTAACCTTTAAAACCATACTTATGCCAACCAAACACTCCACCACTTTTTATTTACAACATCCTCATCCATTAGGTGCAATTGTAACAAACCACCACTTATCGATTACTACATTTTACTCATCATTTTTTTTCTGTGGTTCTTATTCTTATACCCTTCAACATTCTGCACCTTTTCTCTATTTCAATGGTTCCACTCAAAAACCAACCACCACCCCGCACTTTTACTTTTGCATAATTTCAATACCATTCAAGTGCTTATGGGAGGTAAAAGGGTTCAAACAGCAGGCTATTCAAACAATTGGGTAAGGTTCGCAGTGTGGTTGCCAAAAAATCAGGCTTATAGGCTCGACGGGGTTAACTAAGATGTATTACATTCAGGTGGGTTTACTTCATATGTCTGGCTCAACAAAAAAATGCCTTTATCACTTCTAGAAATGAATGAAACTACTATTTCGCTTTGTAAACACACAGGGCAAGTTCTAGGTATCAAATGTGAATCATGGAATACAGTAAAACTCACACCCACATGGCATATGACTCATTCCAGATTGTCTTATCAAGAAATTCTCTTCTGAGTATTCAATTCAGTGACAAACATGCAATTTAAGGCACTTCAGCAAGAATCAACCACTGAGACTAAGCGTTACACTCTAGTGTCTATTGTGTTCATGTGTATCCACGCTAAGGATTTCTCCTTCCATCTTTGCTCGTAGCCCATTAGTCCTAACTACAACTAAAAAAAACAAAATAAACAAAAACTACCTACACCCGGTTCAAGCTAAACCCTTGGAAAAGAACCGTGGTCCGAAGAAAAATCAAGGGGGAGTTACTACACTACCTAAAAAATAAAAAAAATCTTTTTGGTCTTTTCTCTATACTTACTTCCCTCAAGAAAATTGTCTAAAGGATCCGTCATCAGGAAGAGTCTCCATATTCCCTCTTTTTTTTAAAACTTAGTCCCTCAAGAACCCCGCCGAAAGAGATCCGTCGTCGGGAGAAATCACTTACCTAATGAAATATTACTCAAAACACCAAAAGCAAGCAAAGCAAAACAACACAAAAAAAAAAATCAAACGGTCAATTGTTACAAATACATACATACACTGAAGTATTCCCCATCCCACACTTAAAATGTAGACATGTCCTCATGGCATAAAAATTTAAAGAACGGTGAGGTAAAGGAACTTCCCTGAAAGATCACTCCTGATTGGAGACGGTGTCTGGGTTCACATTGCAAGCACGACCCAGAGCTCTCAGCCATCCTAAGAATTTCTTCTCCGACTTCACCTGCTGGTCAGCTACCGCGTCTACACGGGCACCCAATTCAGTGACTGAGGTACGCAACCCAGCCATCTCCTGCTCCAAAGCTGTCATGCGGGTGCTCTGGTGGGGCTGTGATGGGCCTGCCTCTCCCACTCTCAGAGGTGATGGGACCTCAGCTGCCTCAGCATCTTCATCATCAGCGTCATCATCCGAGTCATCAACATTCACCAGCGGCTCCATCCCAATTCTAATTTTTCTTGCCAAGAACGGGGCTTTAAGTGGTAATTTCCCATAAACTCTAAGGTCTTCAGGGACTCTAGCAAGACGACACAACCTGGTGACTAGAGAAGGGAAGTAGAAGCCCTTGACTAACTCAGGTGATCTAATGAGCATATCGTCATGGAGGAGCCTAGCCATATCAAAACCCTGTGGGCCATGAAACAGTAGATTGCTGACGCCTGTGGTAGATTGACATTGGTCGTGTTGCTGGAGGGCAACAACCGACTGTTGATAATGGTGAGCCAACACTTAGCCTCCCAGGTGAGAGATTGGGAGTTAAGTGTGATCCTGGGCTTTATCCACATGTATTCTCTGTCTGGCACACAGATAGTCTCCAGAAGAGTTGGGCACAAGGCACGTGTTGATCTATAAGTACGATAATCATCAGATTCCCCCTGAATACTGGCAGCCGGTACACCCTGCGGATGGTCTCAATGGAAGCATCTACTCGGGTATTGCGCACAGTAACAACCCCATTCTCATGTTCTGGGCAGTTAGCATAGAACTCCCTAACTATCTGAACATTGGCCTCCTCCGGTACCTCGAAGAAGATGTCCAGCTGACACCTCCTCAACTCATTGAAGATATTCGGGCATTCCACCTCTAAGGCTTGCCGGTCAATATGCACCTCATGTAGTAATTTCTTAGCGGCCTTTGCATTGTACCGGTCCTCCGCCGGTTTGGAGAAAACCTAGCGCGGTCAAACTGAGGCGCACTGGCTTGGCTCCTAGCTCTCGAGGGGCTACCTGGTCCGCTAGCGGAGGACCCGGTGTTGCGTCTCTTCCTAGATGAACTCATTTTACCTGTCAAACAGAGAAACACCTATTAGTGAGTGTGTGAAATGTTTGACTATGAGTGGTTACTCAGACTTCACCACAACAATGTCACATTAGCCTCTTATAACTCCATTGGGGCAATTCCCCAAACACCTTGTGGGCAAAACAATTTCTTCATACACATAGCCCATATGGATACATCAAAGCTTTCCCCAAATCAAATATTCTACTACACCATCACACCCCACAACACTTCATTCACCACCCATCAACATACCCCTTTCCACCACATTAGAAACACAGCCCCTTCACCAATCAGTCCCAAAAACGAAATTCAAAAGAAAAATAAGAAGAAAGCTAACCAAAAATCTAAAATTTACTACACCATTACAACATTCAACTACATAACAACTAAAATAAAATACAAAAGATGAGGGAGGGAGAAGAGACATACCTTGATGGAGGAGAGAATTAGTGAGATGAATGGAGAGTGGGGGGGGGGGTAGGATGAGTGAAGAAGAAGAAGGAGAAGAGAGGGATTTGGGGGGGTTAGGGTTTAGAGAGAGAGAGATTGAGAAATAGGGGTATGGGGCGGATGTGTTATTGTATTAAGGGGGCGGGGTGTTTTGTTTAAGGGTAAAATAGAAGAAGAAGAAGAAGAAGAAAAGAATAAAAAATAATAAAATAATAACACCACTCCCAAAGTATATGAGGAATCAATAACCGAGGGTTTAAAGGTGGGAATAGGGATAACGAAACCTTGGGTACACCCCACACCTAAACCATTGATCGTCCTCGAGAAATCAAACTACACTTTTTTTATAGACACGACCTTTTTAAACAATTCTCCTAACTCATCACACCAAGAATATTTAAAATATACTAAGCACAAAAGCGTAACATTTCCACCTCAAGATTTGACTCACAAGTACCACGCATTATTCACGACTCACCCACTTACTCTAACATAGAGGTCACTGCCATTACCTTCCCTTCATGAATCAAGTGCCCTCACACAATAAAAGAGAGTAGTTCCACAAAATAATATTTAAGAACACTTAGGAACTCAAGATAGAAAGAATTCACTCACTCTTAGAAATAACATTTATATGCCACAAAAGATGCACTATAAGCTTGCCCATAGTGTAATACGCCACTAATCGAGCTCATTCAATCTAGGATCAACTAGGACTTTATTTGGTTGTAATGTAGGCTACGGGACGGGTATGATACATTTCGATATAAGAGTGACTACACCTCCCTAAGCACTTTAATGCATATACTTTAACAATCAAACCACATACTTATGTCAAACCAAAACTCCACCTTCACATCAATGTATATTACCCATTCTTCTTTAAGCACACTTACATCAAAAGCCACCACTTATCAAGGAATATTTTTTTTCACAACAATCGATTTTTTTTCCAATTCAAGTGGCTCTTACTTTTTTCAAAACAGTGCACCTTTCTCCTTATTTCATTAGTTCCACTCAAAAGCCATACCAACCACCCCACACTTTAACTTTTACACAGTTCATAAAAATTCAAGTGCTCATGAGAGGTTAAAAGGTTCAAATAGATGATTAATTCAAACAAATGGGTAAGGCTTGTAATGTGGTTGCCAAAGAAACAAGATTACAGGCTCAAAGGGGTTAACTACGATACATAACAATAAGGTGGGTAAAATATACATATCTGGCTCAACAAAGAAACTCCTATATCACTTCCAAGATTGAACAAAACTACTATTTCGCTTTGCAAACACAGGGGGCAATTTCTAGGCATCAAATGCAATGCATAGAATATAACAAATTCTTACACACACATGGCACATAACTCACTCAGGATTGAATTCATCAAGACACTCTAGTCAAAGCAGTTAAGCAAATTTAGTATCATACAATTTAAGGTACTTATACAAGAGTCAAAAACTGAGCCTAAGCGTCACAACCAAAGTACTCACTATTCTCAAGGCATAACAAAGTCAAGAGATATTGCTTCAATTCAAAACACAACACAATGGCTCCTACTCCCAAAAAAAACTAACTACACCCGGTTCAAACAAAACCCTTGGAAAAGAACCGTGGTTTAAAGAAAAACCAAGGGGTAATTGCTATACTACCTAACAAAATAAAATCTTTTTTGTTTTTTTCTTTAGACTTAAATACCTCAAAAAAATTGTCTTTAATTGATCCATCATCGGGAAAAGTCCAATCTTTTCTTTTTTTTAAAAAAAATATTCAATTAAACTAACACAACTAAAATAGCATAGAAAGTCACCCAGACAATCTCCTCACCCCACACTTAAAATTGTGCATTGTCCCCGATGCACACCATAACTAATAAAAGGGTACAAGTGACTCCCTGGTAGGCCAAAGGCCGAAGCACTAACAGCTCATGGGGTGCTGAGACTTCTCCCAAGTTTGGTCCTTCGTGCGGGTACCTCACACTTAGTTCCAACCATTTGGTTTGTTGTTGCATCCTTCCAATCGCTTTGCTTTCCATGCTCTTAGAAAATCAGTAATCGACACTACAAAAATAATATAATAATAAAAAAATAAAAAAATAAAAAAAACTAAATTATAAAAAAATAAAGCTGGGTTTCCTCCCAACAAGCGCTTGATTTAACGTCGCGGCACGACGTGAATCACTTTTTTCCTCCACCTCGAGCTTATGAATTGAACCCCAAGTTTTGATTCAAGCTTATGATTATGGTCATGGGGCGGTGGAACGAATCTAACTAGCCCAAGGAAATAATGTAGTATTCTGCACTCCTTGGCCTTTGTATAAAGTATGTAATCCTGACTTTCTGGCAAGAAGAGTTCCAGAATATATGCACCTTGTTCCTCATTCCTTGACTTCTCAATCGGCTCGGCTGACTCTATTTCCATATCGTCATCCAAGCACAATGTAGAAAAATGTTTGGAGTGAGGACCAATGCGCTCACACACATGAACTTCAGGACTTTCAGCATCCTCAACATCAATGATACTAGAGTCAACAAAATTTGTATCCTTAATGTCCTTGGCTGACTCTAGTCTCACTTCTTCAACATTGACATCCTCAAATTGTAGTTGGCTAGGTTGTTGATGTTCTACTCTAACCTCCCCAATTAACACCTCAAATTCATGCTCTTCTTGGGTACTATCCCCAATATTGGTTTGTTGAACATAAAAAGATCCAACCATTTGACTCAATTGAGCCTCCAACTTGCGAATAGTTGCCTCTTGCCTCTCTATCTGCAGTTGATTCTCATTATTTTGTTTCGGAAGGCACTTTAACATATCATTGATCTCCTTTAGGTCTGCATCCCCTGGTTCTTTGTTCCTGTAACTTCACAAGAAAAGCTAGAACCATCATAGTAAGGGGTTGGGCGAAGATAAGAAATATAAGCACAACCATAAAAGTGACCATTTTTATCACCACACACATCACACACATTCCACAAATAAGATTGAGTTGGTGCACATAACTCGCTCTCAGGAACGTTTTGAAACTTTTTCCACGGGTGGTTTCCATCACAATATGTATGGAGATCAATAGTAGAATTATCTACACCTAAATTCCCATAATTCCAAGATGTCATGTTTCTCAAATCAATAGTTACAAAAAAATTAAAAAATACAAAAAAACAAAACAAAATAAAAGTTCAAACTCGAAACCTAGCAATATATACAGCTACAACTACACCGTTAGTTCCCCGGAAACGGCGCCAAAATTTGATCACGCCCAACTATGCCTTATAAAAAGGACTAAGCGATCGTTGCAAATATAATCCGGTTTACATGTCCGGAGTCGGATCCCACAGAGAACTAAGGCTTAGCTATAGTTGTTCAATATTGCTAAGAAGCACAAGTCCAAACAATTTCCTAATTATGATGATTATAATATTTATTTTTATCTAATTAACTAACAAATCTAGAAAGCCTTAAAACTATCAATTAACAAGGATAAGGATTGGAGTCAAGATTAAGGAGGTCTAGAGTTATGATTTTCCCAATTGTCGGAATCCTTCCCGCTACGTTTTCTATAAATTCACCTAAGTATTCTCTACCGATCATGAGCGCTCTGACTGTCGTAACTCTCTCCCGAGTAATTACCACAATTTACTAGACGCACTCTCCCTAGTTACGCTAGCTAGATTTTGTTACAGCTCACTTAGATCGCACCCAAGGTTTCGTTATCCCTATTCCTACCTTTAAACCCTCGGTTATTGATTCCTCATATACTTTGGGAGTGGTGTTGTTCAACAACTACCTAAATTGCACTCTCTCCCGAGTAATACATATTAAATAGGCACAGCTAATTGAGGATCCTATCAATTAACTACAACAAGAACTTAGTTGAACAAATAGAGAAAATACTATGGCTCAATTATATAAAAACATAACAAGAATTCATCCTCCAAAAGGTTCCATCAAAACCCTAGATAACAAATTAGCTATTCATAAAAGTATATGAAAACACAATACTCAAATTCATAACCAACAATGGAAATAGGAAGAAGGAAGTGAAAAACTCGTGGAAGAATCTCCGCCTTGCTCCTAGTGCATTCTTGCCTCCTTAGGTCGAATCTCCGGTCTCCTTGCCCTCCTTAGGTCTAAATTATGTCAAAAGTATGTCCTACCTCTTAAAATACCGTTTTTCTATGTATATATACCAATTAGGGTCGGGCCCAAACAATTATACCTTCTCCTACGTGAAAAAGGGACAAGTTTTCAGGCCTGGATGGCCGCGGCCACGGTAGGACCGCGGTAGAACCGCGGTATATGGCAGGTATACTGCCTCAGCCCGCCTCAAGTCCGCGGTCGCGGTTTCGACCGCGTTTTTCACCCTGTTTGTTTTGAATTTGGAAAAATGTAAAACATGAAAGTTGTATCCCTTTGAATTATCTTTCCAACCATATATTGTGGAGCCCAAATGGAGTTATAAGCAAAATATTATGTGCATTTTACTAGACAGTGCGCAATATGCCTACTCGATTCTTTGTTTTGTTGCTCTATCATCCGTTGGTCCCCGAATACGATCCCGGCTTAATTTCTTGGGCTTTTACTCAGACTTCAAAGCTCTAAATCACTTGAATTCATTCCATAATATCTATATAGCTCGGAATTACTCCTACAAGGCATAAAACACACAATTAGTGCAAAACACTAACAATTAAAGCTCAAACTCAATTAAACTGCAGTAAATTAGAGTGTAATAATCGACTAAAATATGTAATTAGCCTATTACACCATTAGGCGTAGTATAGTGGTAAGTATTCCCGCCTGTCACGTGGGTGACCCGGGTTCGTTCCCCAGCAACGGCGCCAAAATTTGGTCACGCCCAACTATGCCTTATAAAAAGGACACACGGACGTTGCAAATATAATCTGAGTATTTAGCCCAGAGTCGAACCCACAAGGAATTAACCTATCAGTTACTTTTGTTAGACTTACTAAATTCTACGGAATCAACTTCCCAAACGTTGTGAATAACAATTGATGATGTTTCTACTAACTAAGAATGAATGTAAATAAGAAATTGAAAAATAACTATGATTAAGTTGTAAACAATTAAGAGAAGGTTCTAAGGTTATGATTTTCCCTGTTGATGGGATCCCTTCCGGTTATGTGGTACATAGAATTGCCTAATCATCTTTATCAATCATGAGCACTCTTATTGTAACAACCCGTACATTCGGACTAGGCGTGGACAAATTAAATAGGTATTAATTTGATATTTTATACATGCGAAGTCCCATCGGGATGATTATGGGTGAAAATAGTTGTTTTGGAATCAAGACGGAGAGTGAGGTGCATAAGATTTGAAAAAATCGACTAAGTTTGCAGAAGGTCCGTCTTCCAGCAGCTTTTAGTCAAAATGTGTAATGAATTTTGGAAAACTAAAAGCATGAAAGTTGTAGGCCTTTGAAACAGCTTTCCAACGATATATTGTGGAGCCCAAACGGAGCTCTGTACAAAATGTTATGCCGATTTTACAGAATGGTGTGCAACCACTACGGTCCGCCGCGTTTTACCGCGACCGCGGTGGCGAGGCAGTGTTCCAGCGACAAAACGCGGTCGGGACCGCAGCCGCGCCAACCGGGACGCTGTGGACGACTTGGAAAGTCATATTTTTAGCCCTATTTCGTCCCCCACACCCCCAAAACATAAAAACTTGCTCTAGAAGGGAAAGCTCTCAAAAATCTAACTCCTTAAGGGTCCCTCCACCACCCAAGGTAAGTTCTAATGGTGATTCTAACTTAATTTCAATTTTCCAACATCTTATTAACATGGGTAAACCCTCCATTTCATTAGATATTCGATTGGGACACCATTGTTGAGAGAAGAAACCCTAGAACTCGAATTCAAGAAGATGGAACGTCAAAAAGGTAATATCTTCACCCTCTAATTGATTATATCATTGAATTAATGATTATAGACTCTATTTCATGAGATATGAGTTGATGGGTTTGATAGAAAATTATGAACGGCGATAGGTTTGGGTTGTTGATCGGTTATTATTGGTTATAGGTGTTGATTACCTTATGGGTAATAAAGAATAATGTTTAATATAACCATTTAAGACTTTAGAATTTATCTAGGAGCAAAAGAATGGGTTATTGGGTGTAGAGACACCATTAATAAGGAATATGAAGCTTTATGCCATCGAGTGTTTGATAAAATGCCTAAGTGACCAAAACATGACTGTTGTTGCTAATTTGGAATCCCTTTGACTTGTATTGATATAGATTGAAGTTGAAAGGGTTAGAAAATGTTGTATTATGCTCAAGAGCAGGAAGTTAAGGTATGTGAGGCTAACTCTCTATGTTTGGGAATGTTGACGATTCTCCCTACATTACGTTTCTTTTACGACGTATCAATTGCCTCAGAAATATAGTTAAGCCTAGTTCTTGAATAGTTGTAGAACTTCTATTCTCTAGCTTCGTGACTCGTTCATGACTTTTATTCTGAACGTTGTGAGCTCAGTTCGTATTCAATATAGACTTGGGTTTGATGCCCCTAAGTCTCAGTATAGCTTACGCATCATGTCATAAACAGTTGAAGTTTCAGTATTCATAATCAGTTCAAGAATACATGTCTCATTCTAGTCCTATTCAGTATTCCAGTATTATGTAACTCAGTATGATTCAGTACTCCAGTATAATGTAACTCAGTGTGATCCAATATTCCAGTATCATATAACTCAGCGTGATTTAGTATTTTACTACTATGTATTGCAGTATGATTCTCAGTTCCTGATTTTAAATCCCTGAATGTTGAATACCTATATTTGGGCCTGAGGCCGCAGCTTGTGCACACACACACACACACACACACACAGATATATATATATATATATATATATATATATATATATATATTCAGATAAACAAGTTGTTCATCATTCAGAAGAGCGAGTATTCATATCCTTAGTTCCTTTCAGTTCTATTATTAGTTACCGTTCAGTTATCAGCTATCATATCAGTTACCAGTTATCAGTTATAAGTTCAATTACTAGTTGTCAGTTCAGTTATCAGTTATCAGTTATCATTTCAGTTTCAGTTTGAATAGTTATCATTTCAGTTATCAATTATAAATTCTCTGTTATCAGCTTAGTTTCAGTTTCAACATTTATAATTCTTTCTTTCAGTTGCTTTACATACCAGTGCAATTTAAATGTACTGAAGCCCCTTTTGCTCGGGGCCTGTATCTCACGATGCAGGTAATGATTTACAGGTTGACGATTCAGAGCGCAAGGATTCTCGTACCAGCTATTTGGTGATCCCAGTTCGTTCGGGGCATTATCATTACTTTACAGTCTTTCAGTGTTTACAGATATACAGTGTTTTCAGTACTTCTAGAGGCTTCATAGACTAGAGTAACAGTTAGACAGAGTCACATGCTTTTCATATTAAGCCATGTTGGCTACGAATATATTTCAGAATTGTATTAGTATTTCCGTACTTTGATTTATATCATCCAGACTTTCAGTATATCTGCATGTGTTAGTTTATTTTTCGCATTCAGTATGTTATGATACCATATGTTGATTCAGCCAGCAAATATAGGAGTTCGACTTCAGACTCTAAAGATGACGGAGTTGTTGTCTAGAATAGGACTTGTTCCCCTTAGTAGCCGTTGAGAAGGAGAAACAATTTGATGATCCCTATGTGTTGCGGTTGAAAGAGGAGATTCACAAGTATAAGACGATGGCTTTTGAATAAGGGGAAGGTGATAGTACTTTGAGGTACTAGGACAAATTGTGTGTCCCAGACATAGATGGACTTAAAGAGGGAAGATCATGTTAGAAGCCCATTATTCTAGGTATTCTTTCCATCCAGGTTCCCAAATATGCATCATGACCAAGGAGATTTATTGGTTGAACGACATGAAAAAGAATGTTGTAGACTTTATGGCCATGCAGAGCATTTTATTTAAACAGTTGAGGATATTCCCTTGATGTTAAAAGTAATTGGGATGATCACATACCTCTCATTGACCTTGCTAATAATAACACCTACCATTTCAGTACCACGATAGCACTGTGCGAAACTCAATATGGGAGAAGGTGTAGATCACCAATTGGTTGGTTCGAAGTTGGAGAAGTGGAGTTGTTAGGACCCGATTTGGTCTATCAAACTATAGAGAAAGTTAAGTTGATTCAAAAGCGTTTGAATAAAACTCAAAGCCGCCAAAATGTCCTATTCGAGCGTGCGGGATAGAGACCTCGAGTTTCAAGTTGATCGTTGCGTGTTCTAAAAGTTTCGCCTATGAAAGGGCTTATGAGATTTGGGAAGAAGGGGAAGCATAGTCTCTGCTATATTGGGCCATATAGATTCTTGCGAAGGATCGATCAATTAGCTTATGAGTTGGAGTTGCCACCATAATTAGTTGTGGTACAACTCGTATTTCACGGGTCATGTTATAACATTCAAGTTTCCAGTACTCAGATACTCATGTCAGTCCAGTACTCAGATACTCATGTCAGTTCAGTACTCAAATACTCATGTCAGTTCAGTACTCAGATACTCATGTCAGCTCAATACTCAGCTACTCATGTTAGTCCAATACTTAGACATTCATGCCAGCTTAGTACCCAGATTACTCAAATATTTATGCCAGTTCAATATTCATATATCCATGTTAGTTCAGTATTCACGTATCCATGGCAGACCAATATTCCGTCAATGCAGTAGTTATTCAGTTCAGTATATCAACAGTTCAGTAATCATGTATTCATTTAGTTTAGTATGGAAGTGTTAATGAAAGTTCATGTTTGCACCAGACTCGTTTAAGGTCCGGAGTTAACAGAAGTTACAGTCAAGACAATCATTCGAGGACGAATGATCCCAAGGGGGAGATAATGTAACATCCGGTACATTCGGACGTGGTGTGGACAAATTAAATGGGTATTAATTTGATATTTTGTACATGCGAAGTCCCATCGGGATGATTATGGGTGAAGATAGTTGTTTTGGAATCAAGACAGAGAGTGAGGTGCATAAGATTTGACAAAATCGACTAAGTTTGCAGAGGGTCCATCTTCCAGCAGGTTTTAGTGAAAATGTTAAAGGAATTTTGGAAAACCCAAAGCATGAGAGTTGTAGGCTTTTGAAATAGCTTTCCAACGATATATTGTAGGGCCCAAACGGAGCTCTGTACAAAAAGTTATGACCGTTTTACAGAATGGTATGCAACCACCACGGTCCGCCGCATTTTACCGCGACCGCGGTGGCGAGGCAGTTTTCCAGCGACTTACCGCGGTCGGGACCGCGGCTACGCCAATCGGGACGCGGTGGACGACTTAGAAAGTCATATTTTTAGCCCTATTTTGTACCCCACACCCTAAAAATATAAAAACTTGCTCTAGAAAGGAAAGCTCTCCAAAACCTAACTCCTTAAGGGTCCCTCCACCACCCAAGGTAAGTTCTAATGGTGATTCTAACTTAATTTTAATTTCCCAACATCTTATTAACATGGGTAAACCCTCCATTTCATTAGATATTCGATTGCGACACCATTGTTGAGAGAAGAAACCCTAGAACTCGAATACAAGAAGATGGAATGTCAAAAAGGTAATATCTTCACCCTTTAGTTGATTCTATCATTGAATTAATGATTATAGACTCTATTTCATGAGATATGAGTTGATGGGTTTGATAGAAAAGTATGAACGGCGATAGGTTTGGGTTGTTGATTGGTTATTATTGGTTATGGGTGTTGATTACCTTATGAGTGATAAAGAATAATTTTGAATATGACCATTTGAGACTTTAGAATATATCTAGGAGCAAAAGAATGGGTTATTGGGTGTAGAGACACCATTAATAAGGACTATGAAGCTTTATGCCACCGAGTGTTTGATAAAATGCCTAAGTGACCAAAACATGATTGTTGTTGCTAATTTGGAATCCCTTTGACTTGTATTGATATAGATTGAAGTTGAAAGGGTTGGCAAATGTTGTATTATGCTCAAGAGCAGGAAGTTAAGGTATGTGAGGCTAACTCTCTATGTTTGGGAATATTAACGATTCTCCCTACATTACGTTTCTTTTACGACGTATCAATTACCTCAGAAATATAGTTAAGCCTAGTTCCTTGAATAGTTGTAGAACATCTATTCTCTAGCTTCGTAACTCGTTCATGACTTTCATTCTGAACGTTGTGAGCTCAGTTCGTATTCAATATAGACTTGGGTTTGATGCCCCTAAGTCTCAGTATAACTTACTCAACATGTCATAAACAGTTGAAGTTTCAGTGTTCATAACCAGTTCAAGAATACATGTCTCATTCTAGTCCTATTCAGTATTCCAGTATTATGTAACTAGTATGATTCAGTACTCCAGTATAATGTAACTTAGTGTGATCCAGTATTCCAGTATCATATAACTCAGCGTGATTCGGTATTTTACTATTATGTATTGCGGTATGATTCTCAGTTCCTGATTTTAAATCCCTGAATGTTGAACACCTATATTTGGGCATGAGGCCGCAGCTAATGATTTTTGCATCTTTGGGCCTGAGGCCGCAGTTTATGCTTTATGCATTTATGACCTGAGGTCGCAGTTATGTATACGTATACTTGGGCCCGAGGCCGCAGCTTGTGCATATATATATATATATATATATATATATATATATATATATAGATTGGGCCTGAGGCCGCAGTTTAATATTCAGATAAACAGGTTGTTCATCATTCAGAAGAGGGAGTATTCATATCCTTACTTCCTTTTAGTTCAATAATTAGTTACCGTTCGGTTATCAGCTATCATATTAGTTACCAGTTATCAGTTATCAATTCAATTACTAGTTGTTAGTTCAGTTATCAGTTATCAGTTATCATTTCAGTTTCAGTTTGGATAGTTATCATTTCAGTTATCAATTATAAATTCTCAGTTATCAGCTTAGTTCAGTTTCACCATTTATAATTCGTTCTTTCAGTTGCTTTACATACCAATGCTATTCAAATGTACTGACGTCCCTTTTGCCCGGGGCCTGCATCTCACGATGCAGGTAATTATTTACAGGTTGACGATTCAGAGCGCTGGGATTCTCGTACCAGCTATTTTGTGATCCCCAGTTCATTCGAGGCATTATCATTACTTTACAGTCTTTCAGTGTTTACAGATATACAGTGTTTTTAGTACTTCAATAGAGGCTTCATAGACTAGAGTAACAGTTAGACAGAGTCACATGCTTTTCATATTAAGCCATGTTGGCTACAAATATATTTCAAAATTATATTAGTATTTTCGCACTTTGATTTATATCATCCATACTTTCATTATATCTGCATGTGTTAGTTTATTTTCCGCATTTAGTATGTTATGATACCACATGTTGATTCAGCCAGCCAGTTGGTTCGCTCGATCACATGTAGTCAGGCACCGAGTGCTGTGTTACGTCCAGGCCCAGGTTCGGGGCATGACACTTATTACTGTAAATCTCTCCCGTGTAAATCACGATAATTTACTAGGCGCACTCTCCTGAGATACGCTAGCTGGCTTTGTTTATTACAGCTCACTTTAGATTGCACCCAAGGCTTCGTTATCCCTAATCCCGCCTTTAAACCCGCAGTTATTGATCCCTCATATACTTTGGGAGTGGTGTTGTGCAACAATTGACCTAAATATGCACTCTCTCCCGAGTTATGCACACTAAATAGGCACAGTTAATTGAGGATCCTGTCAATTAACTACAACAAGCACATAGTTGAACAAATAGAGATTAAACTGGCAAACTATATTAACATAACAAGAAGTTCATCCTTCAATAGGTTCCATCAAAATCCTAGACTAGGAAATCAGCTACTCATGACAAAACAAGATAAAACTACTAAATTATTCATAATGGGTAATTGAGAATAATCAAAAGAAGATAGAGGAATTCTAATATTTTGTTACTCTTGTCACCCGTGTTCTTGCCTCCAAAGTAGTCTAAAAACAAGCTTAAAACAATCTTGGGCGAGTTTCTAAAGCTTATAAGGGTTTGGAACAAGTTTTTCCGAATTTATACTTTGGTTCCCAAATTCCTGGCGAGTGAACAGTGCACCGCGGTCGCGGCAAGACCGCGGCTCGACCGCGGTGAACGCTGAGTATTCTGCCGCAAGTACTTGATCTGCCGCGGTTCCACCGCGGTCGCGGTGGAATTCACTCAGTCCATTTTTTGCTTCTTTGTGCTCGGGTACTTCTTGATTTGGGCGTTTTCTTCACATTATTGCCTCCAAAATACTCCGTGGTGCTTCCTCACTTAGAATATTCCCTGCGAAACAAAAGAACACTATTTAGAGCATTTTGTTGGCAATTTGCCTATAAAACAACAATAAAGCATGGTAATATTAAGGTGTAAATATCATCTATATAGCCTAATATCAATTAGTACATGCTGGCTTTGTAAAAAAAATTTAACGGACTCTGATTGACCTAAAATTTCGTAGGTCCATAGAAAATGGCCTAGTGAATAATACTCATTCTTCACCATGACTTTGGGGGTTCATTTTGTGGCATTTTGTGGTCATGCAACAGAAATTTATGATTTTATATATTTTTTTGTATTAGTACATACTGATTTTGCCAAGGCATTCGATCTAGTGATTGCGAACTCCAGTTTTCCGAAGCGGGATGAGCATTTGGTTACTTACAAAAGTTCGGTGGCGAAGACTCAGATTGACTATCTCCTCCTCAGGAGATGCGACAGAAGGTTGTGCAAGGACTGCAAAGTTATCCCAGGTAAGACCCTTGCAACGCAACATAGGCTGTTGGTGATGGACAATGGTATTAGGATAAGGAAGAAGAAGAGGTCAGTACGAGTCCGTCCGAGGATTAGGTGGGACACCTTGACTGAGGATAAAGCTTAGGAGTTGGAAGGAAGGTTATCGACAATGGGAGCTTGGAGAAGTAGTGGGGACGCAAACACTATGTGGTGGACGACGGCTGACTGTATAAGGAAGGCGGCGAGAGAGGTGTTAGGGATATCTTCGGGACGCACCGGTGACCACAAAGGAGACTGGTGGTGGAATGGAGTTGTCCAAGGTAAAGTGGAAGCGAAGAAGGCGGCATACCTGCGGCTCGTATGGAGCACTGGAGAGAAGAAGAAGAGAGCGAACAGTGAGAGATATAAGGTAGCTAGGAAGGAGGCGAAGATGGCAGTAACGGAGGCTAAGACGACAGCTTTTGCTCGTCTGTATGAGGAACCAGGGAAAAAAGGAGGGGAGAAGAAGTTATTCCGACTCGCTAAGGTGAGAGAGAGGACGGCTCGGGATCTGGACCAAGTGAGGTGCATAAAGGATGATGACGGCAAAGTTTTGATGGGCGATGACCAGATTAAGAGGAGATGGCAAACTTACTTTCATAAACTTCTAAATGAAGAAGGGGATCAGGATATTGTACTAGGTGAATTGAGGAATGCCGACAACCCCCATAAATTAAGTTATTGTAGGGACATTGAGGTTGATGAGGTCTTGGAGGCAATGCGTAAGATGAGAAGGGGCAGAGCTACTGAACCAGACGAAATTTCGGTCGAACTTTGGAGGTGTATGGGTAAAGCAGGCTTGGAATGGCTGACTGGGTTGTTTAATGTTATATTCAAGACTAATAGGATGCTTGAAGAGTGGAGGTGGAGTACAATGGTTCCGCTGTATAAGAACAAAGTCGATATCCAGAACTGTAACAACTATAGGGGTATCAAATTACTGTGTCATACCATGAAAGTCTGGGAGAGAGTGGTAGAAATGAGAGTGCGAAGGACGGTGTCTATTTCAGATAACCAGTTCGGGTTCATGCCGGGCCGATCTACCACGGAAGCTATCCACCTTATTAGGAGGGTGGTGGAACAATACAGGGATAAGAAGAAGGATCTCCACATGGTGTTTATCGATCTAGAGAAAGCATATGACAGGGTTCCTAGGGAGGTCTTATGGAGCTGCTTAGAGTTTAAAGGGGTCCCGGTTGCCTACATTAGGGTGATTAAAGATATGTATGATGGAGCTAAGACCCGGGTTAGGAAAGTAGGAGGCGACTCCGAGCATTTTCCGCTTGTTACGGGGTTGCACCAAGGGTCTGCGTTCAGCCCTTTCCTATTTGCCTTGGTGATGGATGCCATAACGCACCATATTCAAGGGGAGGTTCCATGGTGCATGTTATTTGCTGATGACATAGTCCTAATCGACGAGACCCGACACGGCGTCAACGAGAGGCTAGAGGTTTGGAGACATGCCCTTGAGTCTAAAGGTTTCAGGTTGAGCAGGACAAAGACGGAATACCTTGAGTGCAAATTTGGGACCGAACTGACGGAAGCAGGAGTGGAAGTGAGGTTTGACTCTCAAGTCATCCCTAAGAGGGGTAGTTTCAAGTACCTTGGGTCAGTTATTCAGGGGATCGGGGAGATCGACAAAGATGCCACACACCGTATAGGGGTGAGGTGGATGAAGTGGAGGTTAGCAACGGGAGTCTTGTGTGACAAGAAAGTGCCACCGTTACTAAAAGGTAAGTTTTATAGAGCAGTGGTTAGGCCTGCTTTGTTGTATGGGACCGAGTTTTGGCCGGTTAAGAACTCACACATCCAGAAGATGAAAGTAGCAGAGATGAGGATGTTGAGGTGGATGTGCGGGCATACAAGGATGGATAAGATTAAGAATGAAGATATTCGAGAGAAGGTGGGTGTGGCCCCTATAGAGGAAAAGATGCGGGAAGCAAGACTCAGATGGTTCGGGCACATTCAGAGGAGGACCACTGATGCACCAGTAAGGAGGTGTGAGCAACTGGCTGTGGTGGACACGAGGAGAGGAAGAGGGAGACCTAAGAAGTATTGGGGAGAGGTGATCAGGCAGGACATGGCACGACTTAGGATTACTGAGGACATGGCCCTTGACAGGGAATTGTGGAGGTCGAGCATTAAGGTTGTAGGTTAGGGGAAAGTTGTGAATATTTCTATATTTCTACAGCGCGCTAGAGTGAGACTAGCCAGGTAGGAGTTAGTCTTAGGATGCTACTGATCAGCTACTGATGCAGGGCTTTATCTGTTGGATATTTGTATACCTTCCATCTTTTTCGTATTTCCTATATTGTTATACTGCTGTTATTTTGTGTTATTTTATGGTATGTATATATGTTATTTTATCATGGCTCTATGGAGAGTACTAATATATCGTTTCTTGTTGCTTTCTTGAGCCGAGGGTCTCCTGGAAACAGCCTCTCTGCTCCCGGGGTAGGGGTAAGGTCTGCGTACATATTACCCTCCCCAGACCCCACTTGTGGGATTATACTGGGATGTTGTTGTTTTTGTAGTACATACTGATTTTATAGAATCTTTCAACGGACTTCGATTGGCCTAAAATTTCGTAGGTAGGAAATGACCTAGTTACCGATACGCATCGCTTCGTCATGACTTTCGAGTTTATTTATTGATGTTTCATAGTCATGCAACACGAATTTATGATTATGTTCATTTTTTCATATGTATTAACATGTTGATTTTGTAAAATTTGTTTGAAGGACTCCGATTGGCCTGAAATTTCATAGATCCATATGAAACGGCCTAGTGACCAATACTCATTTCTTCGCCATAAACTTAGGGTTCAGTTTATGACATTTCGGATTCATACAACACGTATGCATTATACATATACCATATATATATACATAGGGTTGTTCCTGATGAGCCTACAAAATTTTAGGCGATTCGGAGCCCGTCGCCCGAATTCATGAAGATGGCATGAACATTAGCATACGAAAAATTAAAAATAGTCCTGAATTTCTATTTTATGGCCCTAAAATGCTAAAACACGAGGAACGATCTTGGTGAATCTATAACTATTGTTCATAAGGTCATTTCTGATGGGCCCATAAAATTTTAAGCAATTCATAGCCCGTCATCCTATACATCAAGATGGTATGGACAATAGCACACGAAAAGCTGAAATTCGTTCTTAATTCCTATGCCATGGTCCTAAAATGCCAAAAAATAAGGAACAGTCATGGAGAAGCAATGACTATTATCCATTAGGTCATTTCTGATGGTTCCATTAAATTTTAGGCGATTCGAAGCCCGACGCTCGAATTCATGAAGATGGTATGGACATTAGCACATGAAAAATTAGAAATCGTCCTAAATTCCTACTTTATGGTCCTAGAATGCCAAAAAGTGAGGAAAGGTTATATGGAAGCAATGACTATTGTTCATTAGGTCATTTTTATGGCCCCACAAAACTTTAGGTGATTTGGAGCCCATCGTCCGAATTCATGAAAATGGCGTGGACATTAGCACACGGAAAATAAAAAATTGTCTTGAATTCCTATTTTATAGCCCGAAAATACCAAAAAACGAGAAACGGTCATGGCGAAGAAATGACTATTGTTCATTAGCTAGCTCCTGATAGGCCCACAAAATTTTAGGCGATTCAAAGTCCGACACCTAATTCATTAAGATGACGTGGGCATTATCACACAAAAAATTAAAAACTATCTTGAAATCCCTATTTTATGGTCCTAAAATGCCAAAAATGAGGAACGGTCATGGCAAAGCAATGATTATTGTTCATTAGGTCGTTTCTGACGGGCTCACAAAATTTTAGGCGATTCGAAACCCGTCACCTAAATTCATGAAAATGGCATAGACATAAGCACACGAAAAATCGAAAATCATCCTGAATTCCTATTTTATGGCCCTAAACGCTAAAAATGAAGAACAAACATGGCGAAGAAATGAATGTTGTTCATTAGATCATTTCTGGTGGGCCCAAAAAATTTAGGCGATTCAAAGCACGTCGCCCAATTAATGAAGATGGCATGGACATTAGCACATGAATTCATAAAAATGGCATAGACATTATAGCATATGAAAAAACAAAACCATCATGAATTCCTATTTTATGGCCCTAATAATGCTAAAAATGAAGAACAATCATGGGTAAGAAATGAATGTTGTTTATTAGATCATTTCTGGTGGCCCAAAAAAATTTAGGCGATTCAGCGCTCATCGCCCCAATTAATGAAGATAGCATGGATACTAGAACATGAAAAATTAAAAATTGTCCTGAATTCCTATTTTATGGCCATAATTAAAATGCCCAAAAATGAGGAACAGTCATGGAGAAGCAATGACTATTGTTTCTTAGGTCGTTTCTGATGGACCCATAAAATTTTAGGTGATTTAGAGCTCGTCGCCTGTATTAATGAAGATAGCGTGGACATAAATACACGAAAAATTAAAAAACGTCCTAAATTCGTATTTTATGGACCCAAAATGCCAAAAAAGAGGAACGGTTAGGGCGAAGTAATGACTAAGTTTTATTAAGTCATTTTGATAGACCCACAAAATTCATGAAGATGACGTGGGCATTAGCACACGAAAAATTAAAAATCGTGCCAAATTTCTATTTTATGGCATTAAAACTCCAAAAAGCAAAGAACGGTCATACAAAGCAATGACTATTGTTCAGTAGGTCATTTTTGTTAGTCCCATAAATTTTTAGGCGATTCGGAGCCTGTCGCCCGAATTCGTGAAGATGACGTGGACGTAGCACACAAAAAAATAAAAACCATCCACAAATACCTAATTTATGGCCCTAAAACGTCAAAAAAGGAGGAACGATTATGGAGAAGCAATGACTATTGTTTATTAGATCGTGGCATATAGGCCCACAAAATTGTAGGCGATTTAGAGTCCGTCGTGCAAATTAGTGACAATGGCGTGGACATTAGCACAAAAAAAGTTTGAAATCATCCAAAATTCCTATTTTATGATCGTACAACGCCAAAAAACGAGGAACACTCATGGCTAACCAATGACTATTGTTCATTAAATCTTTTATGATGGGCATACAAAATTTTAGGCAACTGGGAGCCCATCATCCTAATTAATGAAGATGTCGTGGACATTAGTGCACGAAAAATTGAATATTGCCCTGAATACCTGTTTTATGGCCCTAAAATGCCAAAATATGAGGAATGGTCATGGAGAAACTGGAACTACTGCTCATAAGATCGTTTATGACGGACCAACAAAATTTTAGGAGATTCAGAGCCCGTCGCCCGATTCATGAAGATGGCGTGGACATTAGCACACGAAAAATTAAAAATCGTCTTGAATTCATGTTTTATGGCCCTAAAATGACATTAAAAAAAGGAACTGCCATGTCAAGCAATGACTAAGTTTTATTAGGTCATTTCTAATGCGCCCATAAAAGTTTAGGCGATTCTAAGCCCGTCGCCCGAATTCATGAAGATGGCGTGGACATTATCACACAAAAAATTAGAAATAATCTAGAATTCAAATTTTATGGCCCTAAAATATCAAAAAAATGAGGAACGGTCATGGCAAAGCAATGACTAAGTTTTATTAGGTCGTTTCTAATGGACCCATAAAGTTTTTAGGAGATTCGGAGCCCATCGTTCGAATTCATGCAAGGCGTGGATATTAGCACACGAAAAATTAGAAATTATCCCCAATTCTTTATGATCCTAAAATGCCAAAAATGAGGAACGGTCATGGCCAAGCAATGATTAATGTTCATTAGGATATTTCTGATGGGCCCACAAAATTTTAGGCGGTTCGAAGCCCATAGCCCAAATTAATAAAGATGGCATGTACATTAGCACTCGAAAAATAGGAAATCATCTTGGATTCCTGTTTTATGGGCCTAAAGTGCTTAAAAAATGAGAAATGGTCACGGCGAAGCAATGACTATTGTTCATTAGATCCTTTGTGAAGGTCCCATAAGATCATGGGAGATTCGGATACCGTTGCCCGAATTCATGAAGATGTTAGATGCATGGACATTATCACATGAAAATTGGAAATCGTCCTGAATGCATAGGAAAATGGTCCTAAAATACCAAAATATGAGGAACGATCATGCCAAAGCTATAACTATTGCTCATAAGGTAGTTTCTGATAAGCCCATAAAATATTAGGCGATTCAAACCCCGTTGCCCTATTCATACAGATGGCATGGACATTAGCACGCGAAAAATTAAAATCGTTCTGAAATTCCTCTTCTATGGCCCTAAAATACCAAAAGCGAGGAACGGTCATGGAAAAGCAATGATTGTTCATTAGGTCACTAGAATCCTTATCGTCCCACGAGTTCATACATACCAAATATACCAAAATCCAACCACAAATGACCCCTCAAATCCCTAGATTAAGGTCTCCAATTTCCAAGCCCTAAACCCCCACTTTGGCTACTAATTTCCATAGATTTCAAGATTAAACAGGTAAAGACCAACATAGAAACAAGTTTAGGGTCCAAAAATTTTACCTCCACGAAACCCTCTTGAATTTTGCTCTCCCAAGCTCAAACCTGCATGAAAATGGTGAAAAACCACTCAAAAATCGCGAAGGGCTAAATTTATATGTTCTGCCCCAGCTAAACCGCTTATGCGGTCGAAATCTCCCACCTGCGGATCCGCACCTTGGTCCCAGGTGCGCATCTACGGAATTCACTAAACCGCTCAAGGACCGCACCTGCGATCAAAATCCCGCACCTGCGCTACCGCAGGTGCGCTCAAACATCCGCATCTGCGGTTCCAGCTCCTCTCGCCCATTTCCGCATCTGTTACCCTCCTTGCACTTCTGCGGGCCCGCACCTGCGGTCCCCAAGCCACAGGTGCGGTTATGACAGGAGCTTCAGCAACTTCAGCTGCAAATTTCCAACTCCACACCTACCGTCAACCATCCGAAATCACCCCGAGGCCCCCGGGACCTCAACCAAAAGTACGAACAAGTCATATACCACCATCCAAATTTATACCGATCTTCGAAACACCTAAAACAACATCGAAACATCAAATCAACCACGGTTTCAAGCCTAAGAACTCAAAAAACTTTCGAATTCTGAATTCAATCAAAAAGTCTATCAAACCTCCTCCGAATGACCTGACATTTTGCACACACGTCCCAAATGACACCACAGACATACTCCAACTTTCGGAATCCCCTTCCGATCCTCATATCAAAATTTCACTACCAACCAGAAAGCGCCAAAATTCTAATTTTGCCAATTCAAGCCTAAATCCACCACGGACCTCCAAATTACATTCCGAACACGCTCCTAAGTCCAAAATCATCTCACAGAGCTATCCAAATCATAAAAACCGAATTTCGAGATCGTTTACTCACAAGTCAACTTCTAGTTGACTTTTTCCAACTAAATGACCAACTTAAGAGACTAAGTATCTCATTCCTCCACAAAAACCACTCAGAACTCGAACCAACCACCCTAATACCACATAATACAGTTGAACAAGACATAAAAAAGCAAAAACGGGGAAAACATGGCTGAAATTCATAAAACGGCTGGCCAGGTCGTTACAGATTCGAAGCCCGATGCCCGATGCCCGAATTGATGATTGGCCCACAAAATTTTGGGTGATTTGGAGCCCGTCGTCCGAATTCGCGAAAATAGCGTGGACATTAGCACACAAAAAATTAAAAATCATCTTGAATTCCTATTTTATAGCCCCAAAATACCAAATAACGAGGAACGATCATGGCGAAGCAATAACTATTGTTCATTAGCTAGCTTCTGATAGGCCCACAAAATTTTAGGTGATTCAAAGTCCGTCACCCGATTCATTAAGATGACATGGACATTATCACACAAAAAATTAGAAATTATCTTGAAATTCCTATTTTATGGTCCTAAAATGCCAAAAACGAGAAGCGGTCATGGCGAAGCAATGATTAGTCATTTCTGATGGGCTCACAAAATTTTAGGCGATTCGGAGCCCGTCGCTTGAATTCATGAAAATGGCATGGACATTAGCACACGAAAAATTAAAAATCATCTTGAATTCCTATTTTATAGCCTAAAACACTGAAAATGAAGAACAATCAGGCGAAGAAATGAATATTGTTCATTAGATCATTACTGGTGGGCCCAAAAAAATTTAGGCGATTTAGAGCCCGTCGCCCCAATTAATGAAGATGGCATGGACATTAGCATATGAATTCATAAAAAAGGCATAGACATTATAGCATACGGAAAATAAAAAACCGTCCTGAATCCTATTTTATGGCCTTAAAATGCTAAAAGTGAAGAACAATCATGGGTAAGAAATGAATGTTGTTTATTAGGTCATTCCTGCTGGGCCAAAATTTTTTTAGGCGATTCAGAGCTCATCGCCCCAATTAATGAAGATGGCGTGGATACTAGAACATGAAAAATTAGAAATTATCCTGAATTCTTAATTTATGGCCCTAAAACGCAAAAAAAATGAGGAGCAGCCATGAAGAAGCAATGACTATTGTTTCTTAGGTCGTTTCTGATGGGCACATAAAATTTTAGGTGATTTGGAGCCCGTCGCCTAAATTAATGAAGATGGCGTGGACATAAACACATGAAAAATCGAAAATCGTCCTAAATTCCTAATTTATGGACCCAAAACGCCAAAAAATGAGATGGGCATGGAAAAGTAATGACTAAGTTTTATTAAGTCATGTTGATAGACTCACAAAATTCATGAAGATGACGTGGACATTAGCGCACAAAAAATTGATTATCGTGCCAAATTCCTGTTTTATGGCCTTAATACTCCCAAAAACAATGAACGGTCACGCAAAGCAATGACTGTTGTTCAGTAGGTCATTTTTGTTGGACCTATAAGTTTTTAGGCGATTCGGAGCCTGTCACCCGAATTCGTGAAGATGACGTAGACGTAGCACACGAAAAAATAAAACTCGTCCACAAATGCCTGATTTATGGCCCTAAAACGTCAAAAAATGAGGAACGATTACGGCGAATCAAAGACTATTGTTTATTAGGTCGTGGGTGATAGGCCAACAAAATTTTAGGAGATTCAGAGTCTGTCATGCAAATTAGTGGCGATGGCGTGGACATTAGCACACAAAAAAATAGAAATCGTCCAGAATTCCTATTTTATGATCCTAAAATGCCAAAATACGAGGAACACTCATGGCTAACCAATGACTATTGTTCATTAGATCGTTTATGATGGGCACACAAAATTTTAGGCAATTCGTAGTCCGTCGTCCTAATTAATGAAGATGCCGTAGACATTAGTACACGAAAAATTGAAAATTGCCCTGAATACTTGTTTTGTGGCCGTAAAATGCCAAAACATGAGGAATGGTCATGGCGAAGCTATAACTATTGCTCATAAGATCGTTTATGACGGGCCCATAAAATTTTAGGAGATTCAGAGCCCGTCGCCTGATTCATGAAGATGGCGTGGACATTAGCACACGAAAAATTAGAAATCATCTCGCCTAGACCCCCTAATATAAGACCCGATCCTAGAAAGACTAAAAGAAAATCATGTAGTGGTTCAGATAAATCCATTTTTTATAAAAAAAAATGTGGATTTTCAGTCGCAAAATTCAAAATTCAAATTTCTGTATCTAGTTCACTAGGGAAGGTATAGTAATGCTATGAATGACCCTGTATACTGGTAATAATATCAGCAAACGAGCGTTCTCATGTGCTTCCAGACATGCTGGTTTCTTTTGTAACTCTTCGAAATAATTTTATTTTTTTGTTTTAAAACTTTCGAATTCAAATTTTATAGTCCTAAAATATCAAAAAAAATGAGGAACGGTCATGGCAAAGCAATGACTAAGTTTCATTAGGTCGTTTCTAATGGACCAATAAGGTTTTAGGAGATTCGGAGCCCATCGTCCGAATTCATGTAGATAGCGTGGATATTAGCACACGAAAGATTGGAAATTGTCCCCAATTCCTTATAATCCTAAAATGCCAAAAATGAGGAACGGTCATGGCCAAACAATGATTAATGTTCATTAGGACATTTCTGATGGGCCCACAAAATTTTAGGCGGTTCGAAGCCTGTTGCCAAATTAATAAAGATGTCATGGACATTAACACTCGAAAAATAGGAAATCATCTTGGGTTCATGTTTTATGGGCCTAAAGTGCTAAAAATGAGAAATGGTCATGGCGAAGCAATGTCTATTGTTCATTAAATCGCTTGTGATGAGCCCATAAGATCATGGGAGATTCAGATACCATTGCCTGAATTCCTGAAGATGTTAGATGCAAGGACATTATCACATGAAAAATTGGAAATCGTCCTGAATTCATAGAAAAATGGTCCTAAAATACCAAAATATGAGGAACGGTCATGCCAAAGCTATAACTATTTCTCATAAGTTCATTTTTGATAGGCTCATAAAATATTAGGCGATTCAAACCTTGTTTCCCTATTCATAAAGATGGCATGGATATTAGAACGCGAAAAATTGAAATCGTTCTGAAATTCCTATTATATGGCCCTAAAATACCAAAAACGAGGAACGGTCATGGCAAAACAATGATTGTTCATTAGGTCAATTTCTATGACCCACAAAATTTTAGGCAATTTGAAGCCTGATGCCCGAATTGATGATTGGCCCACAAAATTTTGGGTGATTTGGAGCCCGTCGTCCGAATTCATGAAAATGGCGTGGACATTAGCACACGAAAAATTAAAAATAATCTTGAATTCCTATTTTATAGCCCGATAATGCCAAAAAATAAGGAACGGTCATGGCGAAGTAATGACTATTGTTCATTAGATAGCTTCTGATAGGCCCAAAATTTTTTAGGTGATTCAAAGTCCGTCACCCGATTCATTAAGATGACATGGACATTATCACACAAAAAATTAGAAATTATCTTGAAATTCCTATTTTATGGCCCTAAAATGCCAAAAACGAGAAACGGTCGTGGCGAAGCAATGATTATTGTTCATTAGTCCGTTTATGATGGGCTCACAAAATTATAGGCGATTCGGAGCCTGTCACCTGAATTCATGAAAATGGCATAGATATTAGCACATGAAAAATCAAAAATCATCCTGAATTCTTATTTTATGGCCCTAAAACGCTAAAAATGATGAACAATCATGGCGAAGAAATGAATGTTGTTCATTAAATCATTTCTGGTGGACCGAAAAAAATTTAGGCGATTTAGAGCCCGTCGCCCCAATTAATGAAGACGGCATGGACATTAGCACATGAATTTAGAAAAATGGCATAGACATTATACTATATGAAAAATGTAAAACGTCCTGAATTCCTATTTTATGACCCTAAAATGCTAAAAATGAAGAACAATCATCGGTAAGAAATGAATGTTGTTTATTAGGTCATTTCTGGTGGCCCCAAAAAAATTTAGGCGATTCAGAGCTCATCGCCCCAATTAATGAAGATGGCATGGATACTAGAACATGAAAAATTAGAAATTGTCCTGAATTTCAATTTTATGGCCCTAAAACGCCAAAAAACGAGGAACAGTCATGGAGAAGCAATGACTATTGTTTCTAGGTCGTTTTGATGGGCCCATACAATTTGAGGTGATTTAGAGCCCGTTGCTTGAATTAATGAATATGGCATGGACATAAACACACGAAAAATTGAAAATCGTCCTAAATTCCTATTTTATGGACCCAAAACACCAAAAAATAAGGAACGGTCATGGCGAAGCAATGACTAAGTTTTATTAAGTCATTTCGATAGACCCCCAAAACTCATGAAGATGACGTGGACATTAGCACACTGAAAATTGAAAATCATGCCAAATTCCTGTTTTATGGCCTTAAAACTCCAAAAAACAAAGAATGGTCATACAAAGCAATGACTATTGTTCAATAGATCATTTTTGTTGGACCCATAAATTTTTAGGCAATTCAGAGCCTGTCGCCCGAATTCGTGAAGATGACGTGGATGTAGCACATGAAAAAATAAAAATCGTCCACAAATACCTGATCTATGGCCCTAAAACGTCAAGAAATGAGAAACGATTATGGCGAATCAATGACTATAGTTTATTAGGTTGGGGTTGATAGGCCCACAAAATTTTAGGTGATTCAGAATCCGTCGGGACATTTGCATCTATACCTGCTTTTTGTGTCACGTTTTAACTTGTGTCCGTTTTGCAAAAAAATTGCAAGCGTAGCCGCTTTTTCGCATAACTTCAGCATACGGGGCTGAAGTAGCAAAGACAATCACGCAAAACTTTAGCATTCTAGTAGCCGGGCCTGAAGTTCAGCTCTAGAGCTGAAGTTTTTGTTTTGTAACTGGCGAACTTCAGCTCTAGAACTGAAGTTTTTGTTTTGTAACTCGCGATTTATAACTGGCGAACTTCAGCTCTAGAGCTGAAGTCTTTGTTTTATAACCGACGAACTTCAGCTCTAGAGCTGAAGTTTTTGTTTTTGTAACTGGCCAACTTTAGCTCTAGAGCTGAAGTTATTATTTTGTAACTGGCGAACTTCAGCTCTTATTTAGTTCACGTAGGCTCTCATTTGTTGCCACTAACTTACTGCTAAAGAACCCCGTTAATCTATGGACTTCAAACGCTACAAACTGTCGTATTGATTTTTTTACTTTAAAATCAAACACAGTCTGTTTATACAGCGATGAAATGGAACGCATACTATTGTGACCACACAACTACAAAGTGCTTTTATGAAATGATTGCTACAGACCACACAACCTTATTTGAGGTACTCATTTCTGAAAAGTCGACAAGAAAAACTGCTGAAATAATGGCCAATGCACTCATATACAGAGCCTGTATTTCTATGAAAGAAACCACAATTTCGTTTCATTAATTGGATAAAAGAAACTAAGTGATTTTATCTCACTGAACCAGTTGTGACTTTTCATTTCCTTTGCTTGAAAACGAAGCAGGAGAAGGAGGAGAAGAAAGGGGGTTGAAGTTATTTAAAAAGTGGGTACAAGTTAAAAGTTTAAAAAAAAATGGGTATAGGTTAAATGGGGGCGACCAAATAGGACGCTCCGTGCAATTTTTACGAGTCCGTCGTGCAAATTAGTGACGATGGTGTAGACATTAGCACACAAAAAAAAATTGGAAATCGTCCAGAATTCCTATTTTATGATCCTAAAACGCCAAAAAACGAGGAACGCTCGTGGCTAACCAATGACTTTAGATCGTTTCTGATGGGCATACAAAATTTCAGGCAATTCGGAGCCCATCGTCCTAATTAATGAAGATGTCGTGGACATTAGTACACGAAAAATTGAAATTGACCTGAATACCTGATTTATGGCCCTAAAATGCCAAAACATGAGGAATGGTCGTGGCGAAGCTATAACTATTGATCATAAGACCATTTATGATAGGCCCACAAAATTTTAGGAGATTCAGAGCCCGTCGCCTAATTCATGAAGATGGCGTGGACATAGCATACGAAAAATTGAAAATCGTCCTGGATTCATGTTTTATGGCCCTACGATGACATAAAAATACGAACGGCCATGTCAAAGCAATGACTAAGTTTTATTAGGTCATTTCTAATGCGCCCACAAAACTTTAGGCGATTTAAAGCCCGTCGCCCGTATTCATGAAGATGGCGTGGACATTATCACACAAAAAATTAGAAATCATCTCGAATTCAAATTTTATAGCCCTAATATATCAAAAAAATGAGGAACAGTCATGGCAAAGTAATGACTAAGTTTCATTAGGTCGTTTCTAATGGACCCATAAGGTTTTAGGAG
This sequence comes from Nicotiana attenuata, assembly GCF_001879085.1. NCBI lineage: Eukaryota > Viridiplantae > Streptophyta > Magnoliopsida > Solanales > Solanaceae > Nicotiana > Nicotiana attenuata. The sequence continues at coordinate 34,170 of NW_017672256.1, read as the reverse complement.
ATTCGGAGCCCGTCGTCCGAATTCATGCAGATGGCGTGGATATTAGCACACGAAAAATTAGAAATTGTCCCCAATTCCTTATGATCCTAAAATACCAAAAATGAGGAACGGTCATGGCCAAGCAATGATTAATGTTCATTAGGACATTTCTGATAGGCCTACAAAATTTTAGGCGGTTCGAAGCCTGTAGCCCAAATTAATAAAGATGGCATGGACATTAGCACTCGAAAATTAGGAAATAATCTTGGATTCTTGTTTTATGGGCCTAAAGCGCTAAAAATGCGAGAAATGGTCATGGCGAAGCAATGACTATTGTTCATTAGATCGTTTTTGATGGGCCCATAACATCATGGGAGATTCGGATACCATTGCCTAAATTTATGAAGATGTTAGATGCATGGACTTATCACATGAAAAATTGGAAATCGTCCTGAATTCATAGGAAAATGGTCCTAAAATACCAAAATATGAGGAACGATCATGCCAAAGCTATAAATATTGCTCATAATGTCGTTTCTGATGGGCCCATAAAATATTAGGCGATTCACACCCTGTTGCCCTTAATAAAGATAGCATGGACATTAGCATGAGAAAAATTGAAATAGTTCTGAAATTCCTATTTGTGGCCCTAAAATATCAATAACGAAGAACGGTCATGGTAAAGCAATGATTGCTTCAATTTCTATGACCCACAAAATTTTATGCGATTCGAAGCCCGATGCCCGAATTGATGATTGGCACAAAATTTTGGGCGATTTGGAGCCCGTCACCCGAATTCATGAAGATGGCGCGGACATTCGCACACGAAAAATTAAAAATCGTCCAGAATTCCTATTTTTTAGCCCTATAACACCAAAATACGTGGAATAATCATGGCGAAACAGTGACTACTATTCATAAGGTCATTTTCAACGGGTCCGCAAAATTTTAGGCGAGTTAGAGCCTGTACCCGTATTAATGATGACATGGACATTAGAACACGAAAAATTAGAAATCGACTTGAATTCCCGTTTTATGATCTTAAAATGCCAAAAAGAGGAATAGTCATGGAGTGACAAATAATCATTGCTTCGCCATGACGTTCGGATTTAAATTTTTGGCGTTTCTGGATCATGCTATACGAATTTATAATTGTATTTGTTTTTCGTATATATTAGTACATGATGATTTAGTATAATTTTTTTGACGGATTCCAATTGGTCTAAAATTTTATAGGTCCATAGAAAACGGCAGAGTGATTAATACTCATCGCTTTGACATAAATTTCGGGTTTATTTGATAGCATTTCGTGGTCATGCAATACGAATTTGTAATTATATCTAATTTTTATCTGTATTAGTACATGTTGATTTTATAGAATTTTTTGAAGGGTTTTGATTGGCCTGAAGTTTCATAGGTCTATAGAAAACTGCCTAGTGATCAATACTCATTGGTTTTCCATGACTTTAGGATTTATTTTTAGGCATTTCAGGGTCATACAACACGAATTTATGATTATATTCATTTCATGTGTATTAGTACATACTGATTTTATAGAATATTGACGGACTCCGATTGACCTGAAGTTTCGTACGTCCATGAGAAGCAGCCTAGTTACCAATATTCATTGTTTCTTCGTAACTTTCGGGTTCATTTTTTGGCGTTTAACAGCTTGTTTGGATGGCTGTTATGTATCGTTTCATAATATATCGTATATTACTGTATTGTATTGTTTTGATATATACAATTTTTGGATAGATTGTATTATTTGTAGTCGTTTCATGATGTTATGAACCAAGCAGTATGAAGAATAAACTTGCAATATTATTAAAATAAAATAAAGTACGAGGTAAAATTATTATATAAAAAATGAGTAAAATAAAAACGGATTATTTAAAAAAAAATATTAAGGATACGACCACACCAAATCGGTCGTTCCATAAAGTGTCACTTTTCGTCGTTACGTAACAACGGATTTAACGATACGATAAAATTTAAGTAACAATCAAAACAAACACTGTATTTGATGTAATAATACAATACAATACAATACAACAAGTAACAACCATCCAAACAAGCATGCTGATTTTGTAGGATTTTTTTGACACGCTTCGATTGGCCTGAAATTTCGTAGGTCCATAGAAAACGGTCTAGTGACCAATATTTATTACTTCGCCATGACTATCAGGTTCATTTTATGGCATTTCGTTGTCATGAAACACGAACTTATGATTATATCTACTTTTTCATGTGTGTTGGTACAAGCTAATTTTGTAAAAAAATAATAATTTGATAGACTCCGTTTGGCTTGGAATTTCGTAAGTCCATAGGAAACGACCTAGTGACCAATACTTATCAGTTCACCATGATTTTTGGGTTCACCTTTTGGCGTTTCAGGGCGTGCAACGCAAATATATGATTATATCCATTTTTTCGTGTGTATTAGTACATGTTGATTTTGTAGAACTTTTTTATGGATTCAGATATGCCTGAAATTTCGTAGGTCCATAGGTAATTGCCTAATGACCAGTACTCATTGCTTCTCCATAAATTTCGGGTTCATTTTTTGGCATTTCGTGGTCATGCAATATGAAATTGTTGTTATATCCACTTTTTTATATGTATTAGTCGATGCTGACGGACTCTTATTGGCTGAAATTTCATAGGTCTATAGAAAACAGCGTAATAATCAGTACTCATTGCTTCTCCATGATTTTCGGCTTCATTTTTTTGGCGTTTCGGGTGTGTGTGTATATAGATCGTGTTTGGAAAAATATGCTCTCGTTATTTTCTTGTTGCTGCTACCTCTATAGAATTCTGACTATCCTCTCTTTCCTGTTGGGTGCTACTCGACGACTCTTGATATTTTGATCCGATTGTTTATTTATTTCTTGTTCTATTTTCTTTTTAAGTCTCTCGGACTCATTGTCTCGACTAAAATTCATTTGTTCCAAGAATCAAAGTGTTGAATACAGATGCAATCCTTATTGGGGGCGTATCAAATAGTGTAGTTATGGATTTATTTAAACTCATAACTTTTAGTCTAGACCTAATTTATATGTGTGAAACTCATATAATTGCTGAAAATATTAAATTATAAACTCATAACTCAAACAAGGTAATGGGGTTCAATAGTTGAACTCGAATAATGAACTCATATAATTAAAATTCTGAATCAGCCGCCGTCTCTTATCAGACTATACAAGGCGTCTAGATGAATTGACATGTGCGTATGTGGTTTTGCCAACGGCTTAAATCAATGGAAAAAGCAAAGTGTTCGTCTACATGTACAAAAATGGAAAATTGATTGAAATCTTCAACAGTGAGATTAAGACATGATTAATGTCATGGGCGGCTTTCCAGCCATGCCCCATGACCCCTTGGGCGCGCCCCGTGGCGTCCTAGCGAACCTCCCAATGCCTAGGGCCACGGACGGCCCCGTGGTCTTGGCCGCGCCAAGTGACAAGCGCGCAGGTGCCTCTGTCGCCCCACCGATATCCCTCGCGAGCGCCAAGCCGCAGGCAAAAGCCAACAGCGCCGCGCGCGCAGACCGTGATGCCAAAGACTCTGCCGCTGACAACGGACCTGCTGCTGCCTTATAGAAGACTAAGTCATTTTCATTGTAAATATAGAGTAGTTTTATTTCATGCACTTCCATTATGTTTCTCTAGCTTAATTAGGTCTACTCATGTAACTTTGGATTATTTTTTTTAAGTACTATTAGGGGGGATCAAGCAATCAAAACTTTATAGCAAGCAAGCAATTCTCTGTACTGGTTTCTCTCCCCCTCGACACCGCGTTGCTTTTCTGTAATAGCTTTCATTAATGCAATCAAGCTTTCTTTCATTCTGAATTCTCATTTCTGTTCTCTCAATTGCTCTTGATATTGGTTTTCCCGTATGGCACTGACAATCTCGTCTAGCGTACGGAGGGGACCTCAGTTGGCGGACAGCAACTGCACTGACATCAGTTGCCTAGCCGTACGTCGCCCTTCCAAAGAATCTCAGGAAGGCGCCGCGTATCATTAAGCACAGCTAATTAGTGAAAGCAACCAATGGACCATCACATTATCTCAAAATTCCGTTTGAAGTTAAAGCAAAACTTGCTTATTTCAATTTTTTGTTTTGCAATTGTTGGCTCTACTTTATTTTAAGAGGAATTTTCATAAATCACTATAGGAGCCTAGCAACTATAATTTGATTGTATTTGTATTTGTTCGCACAATTGTATACAACTAAGGCAAACATAGTAATACAGAAAAATAAAATATTCTTATTGAGAGTCGAACTCAAGACCTTTGCTGGCGCTCTAACCAAATTGAGCTACGAGAGCTTATTGCTCTCTTATTTTAGTTCAAAACAGTTAATCTCTTGTTTCATGGATTTGCTATAAAATTCAAATATAGCTACGAATGGTAAATTTGCTGAAAGTATAGTTATAAATAATAAATACAGTAAACGTTGATGTGTTGTGTAATTTTTCATTATTTTTTAATGATAACTTATAGAATAAATAGTTTTTCATAGTATAGCTTATATGATAACTTATAGAATTATAACTAATTATTGTAACCGATTAAATAGATCAATGGATGTTTTGGGAGGAAAAAAAAGAATGAATAAATATTATCAATAGATGTTAAACCTTTTTGAAAAACTTAAAAAAGAAAAACAAATTTGGTTGAAAATTATTTTCCTCCTCTAAATTTGCTTTAAAAATTAGACCTCCTCTCCAATTTTGAACATAGATATTCTCTTTCTCTTATCATAACAAAATAGTCTAACTTAGGTATACCTATTATTATTATTATTATTATTATTATTATTATTATTATTATTATTATTTTTATTATTATTATTATTATTATTATTTAGAAACAAGCTTGTTTGATTTTTCCATAAAAAAATGATTATGTAACATTAAATAAGACAAAAACATTAGCAGCATTTTTTTCAAATGAGAGGAATAGTATTTTTCAAACATGCAATTAAACAGTACAGTAATATCTTCTCGAAGTATTATTTGCTTGGTTTCTGACGTAATTGCTTTACTCAAACTCCACTTAATCTTCAATGATGAAAAATGCTTTTGCTCATCTTTAGCTATTTTCCTCCGTGAATATTTTCGTCATAAAATATAAATATATATGTATAATATTACTATAAATTTTACAAACACTAAATTTGAAAAGTTTAAAGGGCTCAGCGGTAGTGTAAAGAATTTTATGTGTATATTCGTTAAACTCGTGAATACAATTTGCTTGCATTAAACGTAAACTCACGAAAATACAAACTTTTGTCGAAATATGAGCAGTTGATTTTCTATTAGAAATGTCATTTTCATACATTTAATCTAGCCAGTCCTTTAGCCTTATATTTCAACTATGTATATGCTAGCTCTCCCTTTTACTCGTAGCTAGCTTTATCAATTTTCGGGTTTATATTAAGAATGATGTAAACTAAGGGTCCATCAAACTGTATAGAGAACCTGGTTCTCTATCAGTTTTCACCAAACACACACACATCAGTAAGTAAAAGACACAATAAAGTTTTACGTGAAAAACTCTCAGCTCACGGGATTAAAAACCACAACCTACCATCGTAGGATTTCAACTTCACTAACTGAGCAAACTTTACAACCTATTGTAATCTAGGAATTAACCTCTTAATCCCTCACCTACTTGTCATAACTCTATTACAAGCCTCTTTGTAATAACTCTATTACAAAGCACACACTTTGACTAACTCTAGTCAAAACACAAACACAGGGTTTATGGTTTTACAAAAGATCTCCTACAGAAATGCTTCTAAGTAAGCTGGGTGTACCCTTGTTCCTATTAATGTCACTGCACCACCAGATAATGTAGTATATTAGTATGTTACCAACGTGCGTTAGGTATGTGGAATCGAGGGGCATCGATTAAGTTATCGCTCTATCAACCTAAAGCCACCAAGTAAGTCACTCCCTAGTACATCATTATGAACAACACAAAAATTTTACTCATTATATGTCTACATCCATATTGAAGAGTCCTCATAAACATGGTCTTAATAGGATGTGAGTCACAAATACTTGTGTGTAACTACTCCACATCAAATTCATGAGAAATCTATGAAAAAATTTGGGGATTTTGTCAAAGTTTTGAAAAATAAAAAATTGAGATTTGAGAGTCGAATATGACTCGAATTTGAAAACAAAATACATATTTGGACTCGTGAGATAGTGGGTAGTCAAGACCTACCCATGGACCCGGGTTTTGATCCGGCGGGCCCGGGGTTTGACTTTTGTTGACTTTTGGCAAATCTAACAAAAATCACAGCTTTATTAATTGAAATTGTTTTCTCATGCATTGGGTGATGTATTCAAGTCGTTGATGGCTATATTGAGCCGGGCGGAGGCGAATTTGTTAAGGAAAAAGGCTAGAGTGAGTGTTGAGTTAGCCAAATGGAGGTAAGTGTTTTGCCTAACTTTGTTGAGGGAATTTTTCCTCCTATTTGTCATTGTTTGCTACATGCGGGGGCGATACATATGTGAGGTGACGAGCGTATATGTATGTACCAGGGTTAATCATGCTCGGGGGTGGATTATGTTACATTTATGCTTGTAGAATTTCGCGATCTCCTGCTTCATGCCTTACTTGACTCTTAGAAGCTAAGAACATAGTCTTAAATGATAGGAATCGAGACGTAGCTTATTATAACATGATCAAACTTGACGAAAATTCTGAGAATACATTGATGTGTCTAATTCAGTCATTTTTATGCGAAATCATCATTACATTACTACGGCCCATATTCATGAGATACTAAACTCTATGCTTGTGTTGTGGATCACTGTGAGAATTGTGGAAGTATTTGAATAATACGGTTCTCGAGGGTTGTTGAATCATTGTTAACTTGAAAAGATGTGATTGGGATTTGTTTGAAATATCTGTTAAAACACTCTCCTTGATGTTATTTGTGCTTCCTGCCTTATTTGTCATTGATACGCATATGCTTGGTAAGGAAGAGTGTAAAGCACGAAGGGTGATACCGTGCCATTGCTTATAAATTATCATATGGGGGAGAGTGTAAAGCACGAAGGGTGATGACGTGCCATATCATTGAGAGTATAAGCACGAAGGGTGACCGTGCCATATTATTGAGAGTAAAAGCACGAAGGGTGATGCCGTGCCACATTATTGAGAGTAAAAGCACGAAGGGTGATGCCTTGCCATATCATTTGAGAGTAAAAGCATGACGGGTGATGCCGTGCCATTTCATTTATATCGTTATGCTTGTATGTTATCGTGAGGTCATGGCACGATGGTTGTTTCCGTGCAGGCGAGGATGAGGGACATGCATTATATTTGATATCGGTCTTCCGTGTATATGTCCTTGTCTTTACCTTGAACTGTTATTGTCATAATTATAGATCTGAGGTGATTTGTTGCCATTGTTTTGCCATGATCTCCATCTGAATTGTTGTTGTGTTGCTCATACCTTCTACTTTCTTAACTTTCACATACCATGCCTATTTCCTGTTTTTATAATTATACTCATGTTGTATCTATTATGTTGCACCTTAGTGTAAGCCTTCCACCATGCTAGTCATTCATGCCCTTACTTGTTAACTTGTAAAGATCATGTGTTTCCTTCTTGTTTGCTATATTTGTACTTAGGCCTCCACTATGCTAGTTAATTGAAGTTGATACTCTTTGTTTTCCCATTGGTTGTTATTACTCACGTGCTTTCCGCCTAGTCTTTTACTGTTGCCCACATGTATATCCTCGTCCATTGTTGTTACTTGTGTATTTCCTACTTTGTAATTCCTATTATCGTGTTTCTGTCATCTGGTTGGTTCTGTTATACGTACATTTGGGAAGGATGAGTTGAGCACGAGGGGTGTTGCCGTGCTAATTGATTTGTCACATAAATTTATTTATATATGGTGAGGATGAGATAGAAGCACGAAGGGTGTTACCGTGCCATTTGACTTGATATCTTGGATACACTTCTCATACCAGGAAAGATTGTAAATCTTCTACTGTGATTCCTACTAGTAATTGTTGACTGTCTCGCAGAGTTGTATACGGTATTTTTATCTGTTATGTTTTGAACTACCTATATTGTTAGTCTAATGTACAGGTTATAATAATAAGCATCTTTCAACTAAAAGCCTCGTCACTACCTCGACGAGGTTAGACAAAATACTTACCAATACATGGGGTCGGTTGTACTGATACTGAACTTCTACATGTTCCGTGCAGATTTTGGAGCGGAGTTGCTGGTGACGTCGGGTGCTGATTCGGAAGATGTTCGTGCGTTTAGATATAGCTGCCGCTTGTCCTTGGTAGTTTAGATTATTGCTAATCTGTTTATGTAACCTTCAAACAGAGCGTGTATTTATTTGTATCAGTTTTGAAATTCCAAATCTTAGAAGCTCGTGATTTGTACTACCGGGTCTTGGTAAACTTGTAAAAGTTCAGTTAGCTATTCTCTATTTTCTTATTATCTCAGTCGTATTGTATTTTTCATGTTAGTTGGCTTACCTAGCGAGTTGAGTTTGGTGCCATCACGACTTGTGGTTTTTGGGTCATGACAATTGATGATTTAGGGTTTTGTAAATTTTTCTATTTCCCTTGCCTCATGTTGGTAATATACAAGTGAGGTCATTGGGATGATGTATGCAATTATCTGGTACAAAGCATGCTCCATAAAGTGACTGCTGCACTGTTGCGTGTGCAAAAAATAGTGCAGCGACTTTACGCTGTAGAGCGTTGACTTGTCCTGTCATCAGAGGAACTGATGGACATCTGTTCCCTCTCCCGTTTCTTCGACTTAAGTTATTGGGACTTGTTCCAGATTTGAGACTTGTTGTTCTTAAGCACTTTGAGGATGTGTAACAGGTTCCCAATCCGGTTCTTATTAAGAAGTTTGTTAGATTATTAAAATACACAAAGGCACGTAACTTAACAATTTTCCCCATTTTGATGATGACAAACTTATAATTGAAGTTCCCCCTCAGAACTAGATCTTTCTGCAAAAAGACTTTATTCCCCCTGAGAACTTGAGGACCTACTCCCCTTCTCAATTTTCTTCCTCTTTTGGCATCATCAAAAGAATATTAACAAGTAAACGCAAAAAGAAGTCTAGAAAAGTTAACTCAGGCCACATGTGTGCACACAGGATAGTTAAAAATAGAGCGCAAGAGTCTTACTAATGATGTGGAGCCGATGGCCATTTTGGATCGGCAGGTTCGAAAGTTGAAGTCAAAGGACATAGCTGCAGTGAAGGTGGAGTGGAGAGGTCAGACAGTTGAGGAGGCTACTTGGGAGACCGAGCGGGAGATGCGGAGCAGATATCCACACCTATTTGAGACTCCAAGATGTTTCTAGACCTGTTCAAGCATGAACGTTTGTTTAAGAGGGGGAGGATGTAATGACCTGCCGGTCGTTTTGTGAGTGGTAGCCCCGTTCCCCCATTTACTGCTCCTTTTGTGATTTACAGTTGTTATATGACTTACCGGGTTAGTCGGTTCGGGTCCGGAGGGATTTCGGAATGAATTAAGACACTTAGTCTCAAAGTTGGAAGCTTAAATTGGAAAGGTTGACCGGATGTTGATCTATGTATAAACGACTCCGGAATGGAGTTTTGATGGTTCTATTAGCTTCATTGGATAATTTTTGACTTAGGAGCATGTCCGGATTGTGATTTGGAGGTGCGTAGTTGAATTAGGCTTGAAATGGCGAAAGTTAGATTTTTGGGAAGTTTGACCGGGAGTGGACTTTTTGATATCGGGTTCGGATGAAATTTCGGAAGTTGGAGTAGGCCCGTGGTGTTATTTGTGACTTGTGCACAAAATTTGAGGTCATTTGGACGTGGTTTAATAGGTTTTGACGTCTTTTGTAGAAGTTGAAATTTCTTAGTTTCAATAGGCTTGAATTGGGTGCAATTCGTGTTTTTGATGTTGTTTGAGGCGATTTGCAGGCTCGACTAAATTCGTATCGTATTTTAGGACTTGTTGGTGTGTTTGGTTGAGGTCCCGGGGGCCTCGGGTCGATTTCGGATGGTTTTCGGACTAAGGTTTGAAGTTTAAGACTGCTGAAGTTTGGATGTTGCTGGTGTAATCGCACCTACGGAGTGGGAACCGCAGATGAGAGCTTGCAGGTGCGGGGTGTGGTCCGCAGATGCGGAATTTCAAGGGAGGCTCGCAGGTGCGAAGATTTTCCCATACCTGCGTAACCGCAGATGCGGGAGGAAGACCGCAGAAGCGGAATTGGACTATGGAGCTGGGCTACGCAGAAGCGGAGGTTTTCTCGCAGAAGCGAGTCCGCAGGAGCAGAAGATTGGTCGCAAGTGTGGAGGTAGCCACAGAAGCGGGCTTTGAGTCGCTCCTACGAAGCCGCAGAAGCGGCTAAGTGAGCCGTAGAGGCGATATTGCTTGGTAGAACATATATAAACGAGGGTTTCGAGATTTTCACCATTTCTAACAGTTTAAGCTCGGGTTTTGGAGATTTTTGATAGGATTTTCGAGGGGATTCTTGAGGTAAGTTCCTTGTGCCAGTTTTATTCAATAATCTTGTTTCCCTATTGATATGTGTGGTTTCGAGGAGAAATTTGGGGGTTTCAGGCTAGGGATTTGGAGAGTTTGATTTGGGGATTTGGGTGGCGATTTGGTATCGGATTTTGATAAATTTGGTATGGTTAGATTCGTGGTTAAATGGGCTTTTGGATTTTGTGACTTTTGTCGGATTTCGAGACGGGAGCCGGCTTTGAGCTAATTTTAAGATTTTTGAGTTATAACTTCGTAATTTCTTGTGAAATATATTCCTTTAGCTCGTATTGATTGTATTGTATTGCCTGTGGCTAGATTCGGGACATCTGGAGGTCGATTTGCAAGGCAAAGTCATGTCGGAGTAGAGTTCTGCTAGAGTTCATGTTTAGGTTATATGCTGGTACTGTTGGGACCCATAGTGGTCTTTTCTTGCTGTTGACTTACTAATTTCATTGATATTTTGTACTCAATCATATTCATACAATTCATATCATATCTCAGTCTCTATTGTTATTTATTGATACATCATATCATCATGTTCGAGCAAGTTTCATGATATTGTGAGCCCGTGAGAGAGACTGGAGAGATTGATGACTGAGTGAGGCTGAGGGCTTGATTATGAGTGACATTTATGGGATCGGGATGCACGCCGCAGCGGTTTTACTGATTTATAATAGCACTTGGGCTGAAGAAGCCCCTCCGGAGTCTGCACACACGCTCAGTGAGTGCGGTTGATTATATTAAGGGATGGATCTTCCCTGGACATGGATCTTGTCCGAAGCATTTATATATCTGGGGATGGATCTTCCCCACGGGCTGGATTGGCCCTACTCAGTACTAAGTGGCTGATGGATAGTTGATGTATATATATTCCAGAATGGATCTTCCCTGGGCTGGATTGGCCATATACAATACTGAGTGATTGAGCATTTGAGAGTGTGAGCACATGAGGCTGTCAGCTTGGTGCATCACATACAACAGGTGCATTGGCATGTAGAAGTAGAGGAGTTATATTCTTCATATCATTCAGATTTGATCTATTTTACTGTATTGAGTTTAACTGTTGAACTTGAAAGCATGCCTGCATTTCTGCACTGTTATTTCTATAATGAATTGTACCGGTTGAGTTTGTCACTACTTTCAATCCAAAGGTTGGACTTGTTACTTATTGAGTTGGTTGTACTCATGCTACACCCTGCACCTCGTGTGCAGATCCAGATGCTTCCAGTCACGGCGACTGCTGATTGTGGAGTCAGGATCTTTGGAGATTATTGAGGTAGCTACATGGCGTTGGCAGACCTTGACTCTCCTTCCTTATCTTTATTTACTTTTAGTTATTATTCTCTAGACATTGTAGTAGACTATATCCCTGTATATATGCTCATGTACTTGGTGACACCCTGATTTAGGGAGAGATTTGTATCGAGTTGCGAATTTTATTCTGTTTTTAAAAGGTTTTTCTTAAATATTAATTGCTTCCGTATTGTTTTCAAAGCTTTTATTGTGTTAAAATGGTTAAGTAGTTAGCTTGCCTAGTTTCACGATAGACGCCATCATGATGGGTTGGTTTTGGGTCGTGACAAAGGCGGAGGGAAGGATGAGGAGGCAAGGGTTCAGAGAAGAATGTCCATTTGAGCATTTGCAGACACTTGCTCGTTAATCAGCCGCTCTTTCAGGTCCTTGACCTGTTTCCTGAGGTCTGCATTTTCTGCAGTCAGGCGAGCAACCTCTGTGCCTTGTGCACTACTAGAACTAGGTGCCTCCTTGGCCTGACTAAGCTGCCCTTCAAGAATGACATTCCGTGCCTTCAACCTCCTTATCTCCTCAATTTGTAGCATTCTGAGCGTCAATCAATTGAGAAATAGTGGAATTACTGCCAACACCCCCTTTCTTGTCAATACACTTACATTCCTCCAAGGTTGTCTTTTAAAAAGTTTGCTTGCGACTTTTCACTGTTGCTCTTCCCAAAGGGACTTTGAAGAAGTTAAACACCTTAGTGAGCAAGAACCCATAAGTCAAGCCATGATTTCCATCCTTGAAGTCTGCCACCTTCTTCATATGTTCAACCATTAGACCAGGCAGATTAATAGTGGTGTAGGCATCCAGGTCCATGAGGAACAAGTCTGCTTTTGAAGTAATAGAACGCCTTTCTGCGCGTGGGAGCAATACTTTATTTACCATTTCAAACAGAAGTTGATACACTGGAAGGAGGGCCTTCTTGTGTACCCGTTCCCCCTGCTACACAGCATCATCCTTCAGAATGGCTCTTCAGAAGTTAGGAGAACAGGTCCCTTCAATGGATGAGAGTCCTTCAGTAGGCACTCCCAAAATATTCTCTAGAACAGCCTCGTCCATCACAAAATCTACGCCATTGACCTTCAAGCAAATGTTATCATCCTCCATTGTAAACATATCTGCATAGAAGCTACGAATCTCTTCTTCATACACCTTGGGGCTCTCATTGATGAACAAATGAGCCCACTTCTGAAACTCACAAATGTCAAACAACTGTCTCATCCCTGACATCTCAAGAATGTCAGTTTCAAAAGTTCTGCTCCATAGCACCCTCTATTTCCTAAGGTTTTTTCTGCCTTCATCCTTTGACACAGTGACTTTGGCCTTCTTGGAGGAACCATGTTCCTCCATGTTCCTCTTTGTCACTATCCTTCCTCTTCACTGACTTCCTCACATTTTCTCCTTTTTTTCAGATTTCTCACAAGATTTCTCACCAGACTTCTCTCCCTCGGCACTTTTTCCCTCTACAGCTTTCACAGATGACCCTCTCCTAAGCTTTGGAATCACTGGTTTCTTAAAGGATTTACGAATTAAGGAAGTTGGTTCCTCATTCACCTATTCATCGTCAACATGAACGACATGCGATGGAGGCATATCCTCCTCATTTACTAGCTTTCCCCCTTTCACCAACCTCCTCCTTTTCTTTTCCTCTTTGTTTTTCTTCAGAACAATCTCATGAGCTTCTTTCTTTTACAGCCTGGTAGTAGGTATTTTAAGAGTGGACTCTTTGGGAACTGCCCTACCACTTCTAGCAGTAATGAAGCTTGTCGCAGTCACATTATTATAGTCTTCCTCACTATTTTCATTTTCCTCCTCAGATAGAGATCTCATCTCAGGAATGACAAAGTTTAACGGCTCAGAAGCGATGTGAGGAGAAGGAGTAGGATCAGTACTGACCCGGGGCTCATTTGAGGAGCAAGGGGTTTCATCCCAAGTAGGAGCAGAGGGATCAGGTCGCTTTGTTGTTTCCCCAGTAGTACTAACTGGTGCCAAAATTTCAAAGGGCACCAGTTCCCCACCTTCAGCTCTGTGACTTTCACCTTCCCCTTAGACCTAATGGTCTCATCATCACACCCATATCCTCCAACCAATCCCCCCTTTATAGAAATCATTAACATGTTGTCAATGGCTTCTTTCTCATTCACCCCCAAAATAGTATCAGAAGATGTAGAAGGAACATACCTTTTCGGAGTGGCAATATTCAGATCAAAGCTTGGAGCGGGTACTACTGATACTTCACCACTGCCAACCACATCTTATTGAGTTTCAGAGATTTCCCCAACCTTTTGACTGGAGACCTCTTGTCCCTCGTCTCCGTCTAGTATTTCGTCATCTGCCATTTTTGTTGTAGCAATAAATCTTTTGGGGTTCTGAGTCATACGACTGCGGTGAGAGACAAAACTCGATTGGGTTGGAGAAGAGCCAGTAGGTGGTTGTTATTCTGGTGTGGGGTTATGATTGGGTGACGACTGAGACTCAGACGCACACTCTTGTGCTTCGTGAGATGAAGACACAATAGGTATCACACTGGTAGTGCTTGAAAGCTCTGGATTCTGAGACATAATGGAGTTTGGAAGTAGAGACACGAGAAAGAGAGGGTTTTCTTTTGAAAGAGAAGAGAATTTTGTGACTTTGATGTGGATAGTTGGGAAAAAGACGTCTTTTGGGGTTATTTAGAGGGAGTGAGGGACCGGTTACAAACGGGTGTAATGTATTGGGTAGACGGATCGGTTTGTAACGGGTGTGACATTTGGGTTTTAAACAGATGAGAGAGAGAGAGAGAGAGGGAGATGGAAATATTTAATTATGTGGCACTTTTATAGCCGTTTAAAGTATGCATGAGTGTAAAAGGAGCTACTAACCTGAGTCAAGGGAAACAGGTTCCCTGACTGAGTTTGTATATGAGAGCTTTATCCGTTTACCCAGATATGGATGCTTGTTTACTCTGTCATTCGCATGCGTGTTTACCTGCAACGGTATAGAGATGAGTTAGAGTTTGCCAGAAAATACATTTTAGCATTTTTACCTGTTCATTCTTTCGTAGCCAATCAATGAGGGACCTGGTACTCAATTTGATTTTATTAGCCCCAATGCCAGTCGATTCTTTTCAAAGTGCTCTCTGCTCAACGCTTTGGTGAAGATATCTGCTACCTGGTCCTCTGTTTTGCAAAATTTCATGCAGATGAGGCCCTTTTCAACATTATCCCTGAGAAAATGATATCGCACATCAATGTGCTTTGTTCGCTTATGTTGAAATGGGTTCTTTGCCATGTTAAGCACTTGTGTTATCACACAGTAGTGGCACACAATTCAAAAACACACCAAAGTCCTCTTGTTATTGCTTGATCCATAACAGTTGAGCACAACAAGAGGGAGCTGCCACATATTCAACTTCTGTAGTTGAAAGAGCCATAGAGTTCTGTTTCTTTGTACCCCATGAGATTAAGCATCGCCCAAAAAGTGTGCCATGCCAGATGTGCTCTTTATATCCACCAGGTAACAAGCATAATCAGCACCAACATATCCAATTAAGTCAAAATTATCTCCTGAAGGATAGTAGAGAACCAGGTCATGCGTTCCTTTGAGATACGTTTGAATCCTCTTGGCAACTTTCAGATGAGATTCCTTTGGACCGGATTGAAATCTAGCACATAATCCTGCATTGAATACCATATCAGGTTTGCTAGCTGTGAGATACAAAGGTGAACCAATGATGCCTCTGCACATGGTTTCATTCTCAGGAAAACCAGGTTCATCTATGTCCAGACGAGTGGCAGTGGCAATAGGAGTATCAATAGTCTTTGAAATTTCCATCTCAAATCTCTTCAGGATCTCTTTAATGTACTTCTGCTGACTTATCATCGTTCCCTTAGGGGTTTGCTTAACTTGCAACCCTAAGAAAAAATTCAATTCCCCATCATCCTCATTTCAAACTCGCTTCCCATAAGCTTTGCAAACTCCTCACACAAGGAATCATTTGTTTCACCAAAGATGATGTCATCAACATAAACTTGCATAATGAGCAGGTTCCTCCCCCGTTTCTTAAAAAATAAGGTGTTGTCGATTTTTCCTCTTGTAAATCCATTTTCAAGAAGGAACTTGGACAACCTTTCATACCATGCCCAAGGGGCCTGTTTCAGCCCATATAATTCCCTGTCAAGTTTGAATACATGTTCAGGATGCTCATGACACTCAAAACCGGGTGGTTGTTTGACGAAGACTTCTTCCTTTAAATATCCATTCAGAAATGCACTTTTGATGTCCATTTGGAACAATTTGAATTCCATATGAGATGCAAAGGCAATGAGGATTCTGATGGCTTCCATTCGAGCAACTGGGGCAAAAGTCTTATCATAGTCGATCCCTTCTTCTTGATTGTAGCCTTGAACTACTAATCTGGCCTTGTTCCT
Source organism: Nicotiana attenuata (assembly GCF_001879085.1). NCBI lineage: Eukaryota > Viridiplantae > Streptophyta > Magnoliopsida > Solanales > Solanaceae > Nicotiana > Nicotiana attenuata. Next base: position 17,950 of record NW_017672256.1, on the reverse strand, counting down.
TGTTGTATTCCCAAACTCATCAAGCTTGTTTTTGAATACCCACTTGGTTCCTATAACAGTTCTATCAGAGGGTCGAGGAACTAGGTGCCATACACGGTTCCTCTCAAATTGATGGAGTTCATCTTGCATAACAGTAATCCAGTCAGTACCTTTCAATGCCTCATCGATAATTATGGGCTCAATTTAAGAAAGGAAAGATGAGAAGGCAACGATCTTCTTGTCTTTGACCTGGTTTGAATTCCTGAATCAAGAGGAGCGATCACATTTTGGAGAGGGTGTGAAATTTTGTGCTTCCAGTTAGACACCTGAATCTCATTGTGTGAAGGTCCAGGTTCCTTTTAATGGGACCCATTGTTGGCATCTATGGAGGGGTGAGTACCACTTCTCTGCTCAGCATCAGGGGTTCCTTGCACGACATCAACAACTCTGTATTCTGCTTCAGTTGTTTTGATGAAGGAACTAGGTTCTTTTGTATCAGCTGAAGGTTCTGTTGTATTCTCTTTGTTGAATTCCTTGACTTGGCTCGTCAAATTAGCCTTTCCATTTGCCATATCAATGACTTCTCCAGGAACCTTTGACTACTCTCCGTCTTGATCAATCTTATCATGTGAAACTTTCCCATATAAGTGGTGTGATTCATCAAAAGATTACATGTATGCTTTCTTCAACACATTGAGTCTTTTGTTTTAGACCTTGTATGCTTTTCTTTGTGAGGAATATTCAAGAAAAATTCCTTCATCACTTTTGGCATCAATTTTCCCAGCGCTTCCTTACCATTATTGAGAACGAGGCATTTGTAGCCAAACGTTCTTAGGTGAGTTAGCTTGGGCTTCCTCCCGTTCAACACTTCATATAGAGTTTTGTTTAAGTGGGACCCGATCATGCACCTGTTTACCAAATAGCAAGCAGTGTTGACTGCCTCTACCCAAAACCCTTTTGCTACGCCACTGTCAAATAACATAGTCCTTGCCATGTCTTCAAGAGTCCTATTTTTCCTCTCGACAACACCATTTGTTGGTGTGTTCTGGGAGTTGAAAAATTGTGACTTATACCATTTTCAGCATAGAATTTGACGAATTTTCCATTATCGATCTCTGTGCCATGATCAGACCTTATACTTATTACATTATGGCTCATCTTCACTTGAGTCTGCTTTACAAAGGCAACAAAGACTAGAAAGGTTTCATCCTTGGTTCTGAGAAACAAGGTCCATGTGAATCTGGAGTAGTCGTCAACTATGACAAAAATGTGCTTCTTTCTTCCTCTACTTGTCACCCTCATAGGTCTACATAGATCCATATGGAGGAGATCAAGAGTCCTTGAGGTGCTTACTTCATTTCTGGGCTTGAAGGAGGACCTGACTTGCTTTCCTCTTACACATACATCACACACCTTGTGATCTTTGAACCTTGAGTTGGGCAGCCCACGGACCAGGTCCTTTTTGACCAACTTGTTCAGCAATGAAAAGCTTGCATGTACCAATCTTCTGTGCCACAACTCAACATCATCATCAATATCACTCAAACATGTAAGATCCCCATTGTGCAAAGACTCAAAATCAGTAACATAGATAGTTTTAGATCTTTTTGCCGACAGAACCACTTCACCAGTCACAAGATTTGTGACTGTGCAAGTCTTTGATAAGAATTCCACTTTGTTTCCTTTGTCACAAATTTGAGAGACACTCAGTAAGCTATATTTCAAGCTATTCACATAGTACACATTTTCAATTGAATGAGTGAGCGTCTTTCTAACTCTTCCTACTCCCAGAATGTATCCCTTTTTGCCATTGCCAAAGGACACACTCCCTCCTTGCAGGGCTTTGAGTGAAAGGAAATCATTAATGCTTCCAGCCATATGCTTAGAGAAACCACTATCCATATACCATCTTTGGATGCTTCCTTTCACTGGTCACTGCACAAGAAGATCAAGGATTAGACTTAGGAATCCAAACAAGTTTGGGTCCCTTGTAGTGAGGAAAAGGGCGAATTAAACTTCTTTTTTGTCCAAGCAGGCATTACACGTTTTTTTATTGGAGGGACCAGGTTCTTTAGCAGTAGTTACCTTTTCAACAAAAACTTTTTTTTTCTGTTGGGACTCAATTCTAGCCTTACAGGTTTCTTTAAAGTGCCCAGTGTTACCACAATGAGTGCAAAGCCAGTTATCAAGGACAGTATCATACTTGCTTTGTGGATTTTAGAGAGTCCTTTCCTTTTGGAACCCGACTCTCTGCTTGTTCTCCCTGTTGCTTTTATACATGGCAGTGATTGTATCAGAGGACCAGTTCCACTTAAGAGATTTTTCTAGGTCAATTTTAACTCTGCCTAGATCTTCCTGAAGTTGTCCGTTTCTTTCAAGTTCAACACACAAACTAGATTTTACCAATTTGGGCTCATTTTCAAGCTTAAGGTCTGCCTCACTTGCAAATTCTTTTCCATTTTGGATGTTCCTAGAACTCTTGCCCCTTTAAATTTCTCAATTGTTTCTTTTACATCCACAACTACTACCAATAGGTCATCCCTCTCATGCTCTACATTTTTAATTCTTTCAGTTAGAGATTCTTTTTCTTTCTTTAGAACCTCAATAGTCTCTTTTAGGTCAACCACTACAACTACCAGATGTTGATACCCAATTTTTTCCAAAAAATATTTCAAATTGCATATATGTCTTCAAAATCATGCATTGATTAGCAATTGATATTTTTCCACAATTTTCCTATATTTTTATTAATTTATCCAGCATTTTATTTCCAAGAAATAATTACAAATTACCTCACAAATGATTTCAAAAGCATTTCTTGATGTAATGTATTATTTTTGGTCCTATTAAGACCAAATTATTTTATAATTAGCCAAATTGGCACCTTTTGGCTATAATTGCAATAACTTTGCAATTATAGCCCAATCATGTGATTTTGTACTATTTTCATCCAGAAATTAATCATGTGTATTTTTTAAATACTAAATAAACATTCTTAAATTATTTTCTACACATGAAATTCATTTTTATAATTAAAAGCTATTTTTGTAAATTGTTTTAATTAATTTACATTGGGTATTTAATAAATAGCCACTTTCATTTCAATTATAGCCTAATTAAATCAGACCCCAACCCAATTAAAATGGCCCAAATACCCCAGGCCCAATACCTTATCCTACCCGACCCAATCCCTTGTCTAATCTGGACCGTTGATCAATTTTAATCAACGGTCCAGATCTCCCCTTTCCTTAATTAACCCTAGAGATTACCCCCCCCCCCTTCCCCCTCATTTCTCTCTTTCACTCTGCCGTTACACTCTCCCCTCACCTCTCAAATTCTTTCTGCTAAAACCTAAAGCTCTCACCGGTCGTCGACTTGCCGGTAACTATGGTGATCTCACCACCATCCTAGCCCCCAGGGCTCCTTCCTACGCCGGGTTACTGCTGCCTTGAGGTCCTCAAAGGAACCAGAGGCGGTTCAACTCACCCCATGGTTTTTCATGTCATTCTCAGGCCAATCTTGGCCTGTCCGAATAAGATCCTGCCATCTCCGGCTAGAACCTGTGGTTTCTAGGCAGAATCTCTTTCTCTTTGGGTTATCTCTCTGAAACCCTAACTATTAGCTCTTGATTTCTTAGATCTGTAATAGATCTGGGTATATTCCGAGTTATTTTGCTGTTTTCCTTAAAGATTTTCCGATTTTTCTAAAACGACTCTTCATCTTCGAACCAGGGTTTCTTAACCCCTTTTCAAAATGGATTTTCCTTATGATTTTAGTATTAATCTATGATTTTCACTATGTTTAAACGTTTATTTGAGTTTTCTCTTTTGATCTGAGTTATTATGTTGAAAACCCTAAGTTTCTTGGTTTTAATACTGGATTCTGAGTCTGTTTTGTGATAATATGTTCGCTTAATCTGTATATGTGCTTGTTTCTCATGAGCCTTATGATTCTCTGGGGTTTTACCCTATTTTGTTCATCAGTGTCTCTGACTTTTACTTCTTCCGCCTATTTCATGTTTATTCTATTAATTCATGCTATGCTCTATGTGAATCCCTAATTTTGTGTGATTTTACCCTATTTGGCTTATTAGGGTTTCTGATTCTTGCCTATTATGTGTTTATTCCACTTGTTCTCATAAATTTGTGTCAATTTCTCCTAAATCAGTACTATTTGCTATTTTTGAATCTTTGAATCTCTTGACAGATCCTTCACTGATTTCTTATGATATTCTCTACTAATTTTAACCTTTAAGATATTTTCTTACCTTAATCTATGGTCGAGCATGCTGTCAACTGATTCTTAAGTATTTTCCTTGATTAGAATCTGCTGAACCTAGTCTCTATTACATGGTGTGTACTTGTACTATGCTGAAAATATTTCCTTATTTGTTATATTCAGCCTTATGTGATTTCCTTCCTTATTTAGTATTTGCCTGTTACCGTTTAAATTTAACTCCTTAATTAAAGGAAGTACTTATACTTATTTGATTCTAATTAGTATATAGTTCCATAATTACTGCTGAACTATGATTCTTGCCTTATTTTCTACCTGTTTTCAAACTATAAGTACCTTGCTCTTTCATTAGCACAAGGACACGAACACATTGGTTCAAAAACTCTCTCTGACACAAAAACACTCTTTTGCTCTCTTTTCTCTGGTTACTTGCTATTGTTCTAAGTCAGCCGGCTGCAAGCCAAGGCTGATTACTCTACTCTCTTGCTCCTCACTTTGTGTTTACTACCTTCTTTACTGGTATGTTCTGATTTCAATTCAAGTTCCAAAAACAATATAGTCCTTTTATTACTTCAATTCATCCTGTTTCTAGTCTGCATTTACATATGGTTTTGCTGTGAAACCTGTAGTTGATATGTTTACATTATTGGCATGTTATGTACTCCCCTTCCTGTCAGTATGAACATGTTACCCCCCTCTATGTAGTTTGTCTCCATGTGATCTTGCTCTATCTGGTTTCTGGTATGAGTCTCCTTGTAAAGTAGTCTGCACTCCTAAACTTGCATGATTCTTGGATTGATTTTAAATTATGTTGATCCTATACTGAACCCCTTAATCATTGCTGATTCTGTGACTATGTCTAATCAGTGTTTCTGAGCATATCTGTACCAATTCCAAAGACTTCTGCCTGCTATGTGTTTACCATTATATGCTTTACCTGTCCCCAATTCCCATTTACCCCTGTGTGAAGGCTTGTGGTGCTAAACCTGTCTTGGTTCTTTGTTCTATGTGTGATGCTGAACCTGTTTTGGTTCTGAGGTTGGTCTGTTGTTTGTTAATTGCCCTACTCTTTTCAAAACTATCTTATTGAATAACTCCTCTGTTGTTTTACAAAACTATTTTCAAGTCTCTTTTCAAATTATTTTCCTACTTAAACTTTTTTTCAAAACTATGTCAAGCACTCTCACTCTATTCTTAGATCCCTAAGTTCTGCCCCTCTAATGTGTGACTGCTTAGGGATCCCTATGAGATCCCTCTGAACTCTGATGCATTAGTGCTGGCCCTTCCACACTGCACTTACTCAAATATGGTTGTGAAATCTGGGTGTGAGCACTGCCCGGGATCCCTTGAGGTTCTGACACCCCCGAATATTGAGAAAGGCTATGAAACAATCTGAGCAGTTGAGGTTTTAGAAATCTGGGCCTAATTGCAGGCTCCCTATGGTTTAACTTCTTATTGTTCTTTATCTATTAATGTAATTCATTCAATGTTGGTTTGTAATATTCATTATAAACGAATATTTGGGGCTGGCTAGTGAAAAAGGGGAGGGTAGATATACATGTTATCAAAGGGTAGAAAACATGCTTTAGGTTTATATTTTTCTGTATGTGCATTAGAATTCATGTTTAGGACCAATACATGCAAAGCATATCATGCATAAGATACCATGCTCCTAGGTTTCATGTATACTGTTTTCAGCATCTCATTTTGACATCCTTATTATCACTTAAATATCTTGTTTCTAGGATAAACAACAACATTAAAATAAACTATTACTTATGCATATTTTGAAATCATGCTGTAACCTGCTGTGCATTTAGAAATCCTGCTTTAGGAATTCTGCATATAAACCATTCTGATTCTTATATGTGCATATTAGATACCATGTTTAGGATCTCGTTCATACTCGGTCAGTCACACCTAGTTAAACTACTGATTCATGAAAAAGGATGTAAAACAGTCTCACGTCTAATTATCCTGTTTAAGTAAAACTAGTAATAATTCTGTATCTTGTACAACTTAGAACAACATGCATTAGGTAAAATATCTCCTACCCTATTTTAATAGTTCTGGTAACAATTATGCATTATCCCACGCCTAGGCAAGCCTTAGGTAATCAAATTTCTTATAAAACTGGAAACTGCCTCTTTGTGTTTACTGCTTAATGGTCTTAAAATCAGTAGGCAAACTGATTAGGCCCCTTCTTCTAAATTTAAAAAAAATAAATCAGCATGTCTCTTGTGTTCTGATACTCACCTACACATCATGTCTTAGGATCATGTTTAATAATACTGCCCTTGTTTGTGTTTGAGTCGTGTTGTTTACATGCATTATCTGCGGAGGTAAACCTGAGCCTTTTATTTGCTCCATCCTGCTTTTATTTGCTAAAGTCCTATGTGTTCTTGCTTGTCGCCTTAGTATTTTCTCCTTTAAACCTTAGGGGTCTTTCTAGAACTGCCTATAGGTAGAGGTCCTAATTTCCACCAGGACCACTAAGAAGGGACGGGTAACAGCACGCATAGAGATCGCTTAATAACATTCGCTTAATAACCGCTAAGGGGTGGGAAGGGTTGATATGGATATGATGACTACACATTAATGTCACGTGTAGCCCCTCATTGAGGAGTGTTTACCGGGCATTGCGTGGGGTGATCCTGTAGGCTAACCAACCTAGGACCCCTCCTTCCCAAATTCCCTTTGTCTAAAACTTTACTCTTTTTATGATATGTACACAACTTGTTCAAAGCCTTTGTCTTATTATTTGAGTCATACAATGTCAACATGCTTTATTTGCAATTATGTGTTTTAACTACGTATTTGTTAAAGGACTAATTCATAAGTATAAGTTCGGTCGGGACCCACCGTTGTGGACCGAGAGGGGTGCCTAACACCTTCCCCTCAAGGTTATTTCGAGCCCTTACCCTAAATCTCTGGTAATGCAAACTAGTCTAAGATTTAATCGCTCTAGGTGCCCTAACGCACCATAATCCGTTAGGTGGCGACTCTTCAAATACCCAAATCCCAAAAGGAAACAAGTCAATTCCCCCATGGAATGTCGAAACCCGAACTTTCTCCGCGAGGAGGAAAAAAGGGGGCGCGACAGCATGGCGACTCCACTGGGGACACCTTTAGGCTCTTACCATAACGAACTTATTTTTATGAATTAGTCCAAGCATGCTTTATCCCGCACCCTTTCCTCTTATTTGAACTTAACTGTCTATTTTTTTTTAAGCATTTATGATTCTTTATTCCTGAAACTGACTTGTCTCTTTCTTTTCTTTTCCGTAACTGTCTTTCAATTATTTAAATACAGCATTTATTTTTCTACGTGCAAATACTTGACTACATGTTATTAATTGCTGCATAAATCATGCTCCACATCATATTCTACTCGTGCGTATCAAATCCTATAGCAACGCTTGATGAGTAGTTGCGCTCTTCCTAGTCGGATCAATTATGTTGTCCACATAATGATCCTTTAAGATGAGCCTTATCCCAAGTCCACCGGGGTTTCCACAATCCCGACGGACACAACCACGTTTTGTGCATTAATTTGGAGAACTAAATGCCGATATGCTGATCATGAATGTATAAACAGTCGAGTCTGGTGGGGGAGAAAGGCCTAACACTTTTGTTTTGCAGAAAATGAGGCACGAGGTTCCCAGATTCGGTATGGTTAGCAACATCCCGCCATTGTTGTTAGATTGGTGGGAGGACCTTTCCTCAAGTGACAAAAAACATGTAAGGAAGTACCTGGGTAACTTGCCTTCCCTGCTAGACATTGAGCCAAACAAGAGGTTGATCGAGGCTGCCACTTTATTCTAGGATAGTGAAAGGGTGGTGTTTCGTTTTGGCGGCATAGAAATGACACCACTTCTGGAGGAAATCGGAGGGCTTGCGGGTTTGACTTGGGATAGCCCCAGGTTATTGGTGCTGGAAAACCGTACTGGCAAAGGGTTCTTAAAGATGATGGGGTTGAATAAAAATGCTGACTTGAGATGCCTGAAGGAATCATACATACCCTTCGAGTATCTGTATGAGAGGTGTGAGCACGTGATTTTTTCCCTAAGCAGTAATTCCCAAATTACAAAAAAAATAATTTTTCTAGTATTTTATAAATTCTTGTGAATTTTGTGGCGTTCTTTGGTAATTGTTGCATTTTTATTTGTGCATTTTAATTCATCTGGAAGATATAAAAATACATTCCGCATTTGTTTTAGGTTCTAATTTCACATTTTAGAATTAATTAGTAAAGAAGAAAATAACAAAAATTGTTCTTTCGCATTTATACTTTTAATTTGTCTTATTTTACTTTTGAATTAGGAGTTAGTGTAATTTTGGAATTAATTTGGGGTTTTTACTTTTAATTTTGCATTTAACAAATTTCAAAAATAAATAAATGAACAAAAGTCAAAAGAAATAAAATAAATTGACATTAAGCTTAATCAGGCCACCAAGATTGGGCCACTGTCAAAATTAATCCCAGCCCAATGCCCCAAGTCTTTGCNACAGCTACCTCGTAGTCCCCAGCTACCAAACTTCCCGAACTACACTGACCTGATTCCTNGTTTAGCCCAGGATATGTAGGCAACCTCTGAAGCAGGGTGCGGTCAAGCTTTTTCAAAAATTGCTTCACACGGAATATACAACCGGGAAAAAATCGTGCATTTCGGCTCACTTGTCTTTGCACGAAAACTCTTCGTGTTTTCGGACAAAGAGGGGCAGCTGTGAGCACGTGATTTTTGCCCTAAGCAGTAATTCCCAAAATTTCAAACTAAAAAACAAGTTTTTTTTTCTAGTATTTTATAAATTTTTGTGAATTTTGCGGCATTCTTTGGTAATTGTTGCATTTTTATTTGTGCATCTTAATCCATATGAAAATACCAAAATATGCATTGGCATTTAGGGATTTAATTTCGCAATTTTAGTACTAATTAGTTGTAGAATAAAATGTAAAGAAAATTGCAAGAAAATAGTTCTTTGCATTACTAATTATTGCATTTGTCTTTAAATAGAATTGTAGGTAATTTTAGCAGTTAAATAGTGTAATTAGGTCTTTGCTTTGTTTTAACATTTTATAAAATCAGAAAAAAATAAATAAATACAAAAATACAAAAATAGATAAAGGAAGAAAAAGGGAAAAAGAAAAAAATTCAATTTGGTCTTGAGTAAAGACCAAATTTGGGCTAAAATCAGGTAGCCCAAACAATTTCCACGTCCAGGCCCAGTTCACCTCTACCCGGTCCAGGTGCCCATGCCTGTGAGACCAACAAAACGACGTAGTATAAGGAGCATACTACGTCGTTTTGAGTTAAATACCAAATCAAATCTAGGCCGTCTACCCACTCTAATCCAACGGCCCAGCTTTAATCTCAAATTTTAGATATAAGTGTCCGAAATCTTCAGAAAAGTTTGAGACCAAAATCATCCTCCTCGTACCTCCCCTGTAACGCCGGCGTCCTCCGCCCTAGCCCCACCATCTGCCACCGTCCCTCCGCCGTCCGCCGCCGGCCGGAAATCGTCGCCGCCGCCGGCGATGCTCCAATCAACCCCAAAATTACACCCCAGATTCCCCTTCTCCTCCTCTACCCAAATCTACTGTCCTTTGCTTTCAAATATTACTGGAACTCGTCGAATATCCGTTCGAAGTTTTCCGGCCAAGTCGCCGGTTATGCCAAACGGTCCCAATTTAACACCATGGGACCGCCTTGACCTCCTCTATCCAACCCCCAAAACCACGTGTCTCAAATATGGCCAGAATTGCCCAAATATCCGATCAAAATCCGGCAGAACCCTAAATTAGAAAATCTTGGGGATTTTCGACCATAACTTCCCTAATCATGTGTGTTCTTTTGGAAAACACACGATTAGGGATGTTACGCGTCAAGAATCCCGGAGGATTCAAACAAAGGACCGGTCAGAGCTCACCCCATAATCAGTCAAGTGTTCAAGCTAAGTAAGTTTTCTTCGTTCTCCTTCGTTAGTCTTTTCCTTTTGACTGATACTTCCTTTTGAGCAATCAATTTAGGGTTTGAGTTTATTTTTCCTCATTTTTGGTCGAACCAGTGGTCAAATAGATTAGCATGTTTCTTATTTGTCATTCTTCATTGTCTGTTAATTAATAATTGGGTCGTTTGTCAATTTAGTTGTGACTGAGTTCTTTAGGATTAGGATTAATCATGCTTAGGGTTAGTTTAGGTTTTTAGTTGTTTAAATCTTCTCCAGGCTTCATGAATAAGTTGTTCTATTAACTGTGTGTGTGTCGAATTTGCTGCTTACAGTTTTAATCAATACTATGTGAGTACTGTTTTAATTTGACTTGTTATTAGTAGTTATTAATCCAAAAATCAGAAGTTATTTGAATTTAGGATTGGATTGGGGGCTGGTTGATAGTTATTTGAACCAGGGTCAGTTAGAAAGTGTGGTGTAGTTAATGGAGGCTAGTAATTTCAGGAGGTTCAAAGGGTAGTTTAGGCATAGGAAAAGGGTACTTTCAGCAGATTTGGTAATTTTTGAAAAGGGTTAAGGGTAGAGTAGGGATTGTAATAGGCATAGAACCTTCTAGGGGGGACCATAGTGTAGGTTCTAATAAACTTAAGTTAGTTGCTTGTGTAACAAGTCAGAAAATAAGGGGGGAAACACTGAAATTAGAATAGGGACTAAGGGGTAAAGGGAAAAATCTGAAATTGGACCTAAGTTCACCTATAAATAGGCATTCATTGCCTTGATTCACAAGTTTGAGAGGCCTAAAATTCACCCCCCTAAAGTATTGACAGATCTGAAGTCTGAAATTCAAAAACACATAAAACACAAACAAAAAAAAAATCTACAAAAAATCAAAAAATCTGTACTGTTACATTGCCATTGGTGTTTGTTGAGATCTCTGGTATTTTGAGTCCAATCTACCCTTGTATTGGTTGCTTGAGTGGTTGCTGAGGGTCGTTTGATAGTTCTGCAGTCCAAATCTGCATCTGGCTAGTTATTTTGGTTATTCCTGGGCTAACTTCATTGCTGTTGCCTTGTTGTGCTACTGCTGACCCTTTCCTTCTGTTCCTTTGCAAATTCCAGGTACACAATAAAACTCCATTTGATGCAGCTTTACTTATGGAAAGTATGAAATGAAACTGATTCGCAATTCCTGCTGAGAGACTGCACTTCAATGATTTTATTATGTTCTCAATNAAATGAGATTATCGTGGATACACACATTAAAAATATTAACCAAATTTGCCCGACGTAGAGGCAATCAAGAAAGCCGCATAAGTGAATATATAACCTACAGAAAAGTGAGCTAATCCAACCAATCTTGCTTGTACAATGGAAAGGGCCACTGGTTTATCTCTCCAGCGAATCAAATTGGCCAAAGGTGTGCGTTCATGAGCCCATGCTAAAGTTTCAATCAATTCCTGCCAATATCCACGCCAAGAAATTAAGAACATAAATCCAGTAGCCCAAACAAGATGTCCAAATAAGAACATCCATGCCCAAACCGATAAACTATTCATACCAAAAGGATTATATCCGTTGATAAGTTTAATTGCATTAGGTTTGTCTCCAAAAATAATAGATGAGACGATCCTCGCTAAACAAAACAAACAAGTTGCGGGGCCCTCGATAAGTGCTCATTGTAAGAAATGCCTAGATTTCGGGATGTGTCGTTTAGCGAATTTCACGGCCTTCCCCAAATAATAACGCGACAATCTCTTTAGGCACGCGATTTAAATAATTTTACCTTCCTAAATACGGGTGCACATTTATGTGACCCAAATCCAAATCTCAACGGAGTCGAAATGGATTGAAGTCCACGGGTACACTGGTGTGACGTGGTTCGAGATACATTTTCACGACGTTGCGACTCTCTTAAAATAATAATAATAAAAGCGGTCCAAAGTTAAAAGCACATAGATTAAAACATGTACTAAAATCAAACAAATAAGCCAAATATGACAGTTGAGCGACCGTGCTAAAACCACGGAACCCGGGAATGCCTAACACCTTCTCCCGAGTTAACAGAATTCCTTACTCGGATTTCTGGTTCGCGGACTGTTAACAGAGTCATAACTTCCTCGGTTCGGGATTCAACCGGTGACTTGGGACACCATTAATCTCCCAAGTGGCGACTCTGAATTTTAATAATAAATCCCGTTCCGATTGTCCTTTAAGTGGAAAAACTCCTATACACCCTTTACGGGTGTAGGTAAAAAGGAGGTGTGACAGCTCTGGCGACTCTGCTGGGGAGCAAACCCAGAACTTCGGTTCAGGGTTTAAGAATTCGAGCTGAGAATAATTGTTATGTTTGGCTTTATCTGATTTTCCTACATGTTCCTGCTAAATGTGCTAAATGCTTTACTGCTTCGATATTATCTGAACTGTATATAAACTGTGCCGAAACCCTTCTCTTCTCACCTCCGGGGATGTGCTTACTGGTTGAGACTCCCTATTCTGTTAGTGTCATACCTTGAAATAAGAAAGAGGCCGGACAAGTTACTAAGCCGGACGATCCCGCGGGTCCCCGGTACGTAGCCCCCTCCTCGACTCGAGTTGTCCGCTCGGGTACACAGTCTAGAACACATACCCAGGTTTTGAACCTAGAATAACTTGACTTCATGCCGGATCCCTAGTAGGAACGCTTATTTGCATCACGTGCATTTTGACTTAGGGGACTCAACACAGGGGTTGGGTCCGTCTAGGACAGGTGTACCCGGAATAATGGACCATCCTGATGCATCCTACTTGTGCATTTATCTGTTTTGGACTCGCATGCTGATCGGCTTTGAATATCTGGGCAATATTGAAAAAAAAAAGAGAGAAAAAGCGAAGTAGCAGTGGGGAGAATTAATTACCAATACCAGGGAAAAAAAAAACCAATGGCCAAGTAAGTGCCGAAATGCTGCCGGATTTTTGAGAAAATGAAAGAAAAAAAAAGAAAGAAAGAAAAGTAGTTTTAGTTTGTCTTATGGAATAGCAAAAGGAGTTTTATTTTCCAATTAGCTTAGTTTATTTGCCGCTAAAAGAAATTACAAAAAGAGTCTTGCTTTCAGAAAAGAAAAAAAAAACAAAAAAAAGGGGGGGTTTTATTTTCAAATTAGGGGTGTTTTCCAAAACAGTTAGATTTATTCGACCGAACTACGCAGATTTGATTTTCACCGGGTGTGAGATACATAGGCAACCCTCATCGGGTCCAACCACCCTTTTGCAAAAATAGCCGAAAAATATCAAGTTTTATTTTGTCATAAATAAATCAGGGGGTGCCGTTTTGTCAAAAATAGCCGAATGTCCCCAAACGGGCGCCGGAAGGCTGTTTGTGCAAAAATGGCCATCTTGAGTCATTTCCCAATGGTCAACGGGTACAGCCTTAAAATCTTCTCCCCGAAGTGTTGAAAGGCCGTAACTGCAAAACCGGCCGTTTGTTTTAACTTGGAAATTTGAACAAAAATAGTGTTATTGCTTTTCTTNTATGAGTTATTCATTATTCATGATAGGTTAATGTCATTTGGTATAGTTTGCTGATAAGGAAAAGGCTAGCTAAAGGTTGGAACAGGAAACGTCTTGGAATCCATGTGTAAAAATTTTGAGCCGAGTTTGTATATAGGGAATTCAGTAGTTAATAGTTTGTATGAATTTAATGTGTGCTACTAGCCTAATGTAGTATGATGCAGTTTCAATTTCCAGTATTGTTAAACTTAGTTCATGTTTATTGGAGTCGTTGACATGTTTTTGCAAGGTTAAGTGAAATTATAACTGAATTGTATTACTGTCATATCAATCCAAAGTCAGGGATTAACAGCAGCTAGAATGTAGGTGTCTCAAAATAATCTGAATACTCTAAAATTGGTCCATAAGTCCAATCTCCGTTTCGTTTTGCCTGGAAATCGATCTTGGCCTGGACACCCAACTTCTGGGTCTGCCTTCGCCCACGTTGGGCCCAAATGACTCCCCGTCAAGGAACAGTGTCGAGGCCCAATAGCAAGCTCTAAACTTTGAATTGATTAGCATTGCTTTTGCTTTTAGAGACAAATTGAGTAGAGAATTATAGATTGTTTAGGATTGACCTTAAACTAAACGGGATGAGCCTTGCCAAACCAAATAAACAAATTCGGGGCCCTCGATAAATGCTTATGTTAAAAATACTTAGACTTCGGGATATGTCGTTTAGCGAATTTCACGGCATTCCCCAAAATAATAACGCGATATTCTCTTTAGGCACGCAATTTTACCTTCCTAAAATGGGTGCACATTTATGTGACCCAAATCCAAATCTCAACGAAGTCGAAATGTGCCAACGATCACGGGTGCACTGGTGCAACGTGGTTCGAGACGTATTTTCACGACGTTGCAATTCTAAAAATAATAATAATAAAAGCGTTTCAAGAGTTAAAAGACACATGGATTAAAACATGTACTAAAATCAAACAGATGAGCCAAATATGACAGTTGAGCGACCGTGCTAGAACCACGGAGCCCGGGAATGCCTAACACCTTCTCCTGGGTTAACAGAATTCCTTACTCGGAGCTCTGGTTCGCGGACTGTTAATAGAGTCATAATTTCCTCGGATCGGGATTCAACAGGTGACTTGGGACACCATTAATTTCCCAAGTGGCGACTCTGATCTTAAATAAATAATCCCGTTCCGATTGTCACTTCAACTTGGAAATAACTCCCTTTATCATACCCTCTTCCGCGGGAGTGAAAAAAGGAGGTGTGACAGCTCTGGCGACTCTGCTGGGGAATCAAACCCAGAACTTCGGTTCAGGGTTTAAGAATTCGAGCTGAGTATAATTGTTATGTTTGGCTTTATCTGATTTTCCTACATGTTCCTGCGAAATGTGCTAAATGCTTTACTGCTTCGATATTATCTGAACTGTATATAAACTGTGCCGAAACCCTTCTCTTCTCACCTCCGGGGATGTGCTTACTGGTTGAGACTCCCTATTCTGTTAGTGTCATACCTTGAAATAAGAAAGAGGCCGGACAAGTTACTAAGCCGGACGATCCCGCGGGTCCCCGGTACGTAGCCCCTCCTCGACTCGAGTTGTCCGCTCGGGTACACAGTCTAGAACACATACCCAGGTTTTGAACCTAGAATAACTTAACTTCATGCCGGATCTCTAGTAGGAACGCTTATTTGCATCACGTGCATTTTGACTTAGGGGACTCAACACAGGGGTTGGGTCCGTCTAGGACAGGTGTACCCGGAATAATGGACCATCCTGATGCATCCTACTTGTGCATTTATCTGTTTTGGACTCGCATGCTGACCGGCTTTGAATATCTGGGCAATATTGAAAAAAAAGAGAGAAAAAGCGAAGTAGCAGTGGGGAGAATTAATTACCTATACCAGAAAAAAAAAACCAATGGCCAAGTAGTGCCGAAATGCTGCCGGATTTTTGAGAAAATGAAAGAAAAGAAGAAAAGTAGTTTGTTTTGTTTGCCAAGTGGAAAAGAAAAACAAAAAAAAAAGAAAATTAGTTCGTTTTATTTGCCACTAAAAAAGAAAATATAAAAGAATCTTGCTTTCAGAAAAGTGAATTTGCCAACAAAAACCAAAAAGAAAAAAAGAAAAAAAGTTTTATTTTCAAATTAGGGGGTGTTTTCAAAAATAGTTAGATTTATTTGACCGAACTACGCTGGTTTGATTCTCACCGGATGTGAGATACGTAGGCAACCCTCATCGGGTCCAACCACCCTTTTGCAAAAATAGCCAAAAATACCAAAATTTTAAATTTTGTCACAAAATAAGTCGGGTGATGCCATTCTTGTTTAAAATAAGCCGAATGTCCCCAAAAGGGCGCCGGAAGGCTGTTTTTGCAAGAACAGCCACCCTGAGTCAGTTTCAACGGTTAGCAGGCACAGCCTTAAAATCTTCTCCCCGAAGTGCTGAAGGTCGTAACTGCAAAATCGGCCGTTTGTTTTAAAATTGGAAATTTGAACAAAAATAGTGTTATTTGCTTTTCTTTTTAGGTCAAATAAGTTATTAAATCACCTTAATAAATGTGCAGGATGAGCACGACTCAAAATGAACCCTTTTCAATCATGCATAAAATCCCTTTGGAGTTGCGTCTGTGGTGGAACGACTTAGGAGGAGACGGGCAAGTTGCAGTCAAGAAACATTTGAAAGGACTCACTGGTTTGCTAGATATTGTGCCTCGGGGAGATATTATCAGAGCATTGGTCACGTGTTGGGACCCAGCACATAACGTGTTCCATTTTTCGGACTTTGAGCTTACCCCGACATTAGAGGAAATAGCTGGCTTCATTGGGAAAGATGAGGTTCCGTTGAGGCACAAATACTTGATTGCCTCCTAAGTTGTAGCCGTGCACAAATTTCTAGACTCTTTGAAGATAGTCAGAACCATCCACAACACAGATCTGGCAAACGATTTTTGTACTCTGAGCTTCATATATCATCGATATGGCCATATCGGGGGATTCAACAACCCGGAAAGTAAGATATGTAGCGAAGGAAACCGCCAGAAGTGGGAAGAGCATCGACGTTTCGCCTTTATGGTGGCTTTCCTCGGGCTTTTAATATTTCCAAGGAAGGATGGGAACATTGACATAAAAGTAGCTGGGGTCGTCAGCACGTTAATTACTCAAGCCAAAAGTACTCTTGCACCTATGATATTGGTCGACATCTTCCGTGCTCTTACAGCTTGCAAGGCCGGGGAAGCTTTCTTCGAGGGGTGCAACATATTGCTACAAATGTGGATGATCGAGCATCTGTGTCATCGGCCTCAATTTTTGAGTTACGGGTTTCCAGGAAAAACATGCATAGAAGAATTTTACACAAGGATTAAAGGAGTCAAATTGCCGGAAGGAGTCACGGATTGGACAGCATATTTTTCGTCCCTCACTGCTAGCCAAATAGAGTGGACACTAGGTTGGTTACCCGTTGATGAAATCGTGTATATGCCAGCAGCCCTACCACATTTCCTTCTGATGGGGCTCAAAAGCATTCAGCCGTACACACCGTATCGAGTGTTGAGGCAGCTGGGGAGGTGCCAAATAGTACCTAAGGATGATGATCTTAGTTTGCAAGTGATTGAGATTGGCCCTGATGGCCAGTTCCCTGAAGCAATAGTTCGCCAGATTTGGAACGAATGCCAATACTTAAAAAGGGATACTTGCATACTGGATCGGGCCAAAGGCGAAGTGTCGCCAGGATACCTTGCTTGGTATAGAAGAGAATGTGAGCACGAAAGGCCAGCTAAAAGACCACACGTCCAGGAATTTGCTGAAGCATTGCAAGAACAGTGGGCGTGGTTAGCTAAAGAAAGTGAGTACAGGGCCCGCATAGGAGCACTGGAAAACAGGTCCAAGACCTCCGATTTGAAAATAGCTTGCAAGCCGCCGCTGACGAAAGTGAGAGAAAAAGATTGACCAAAGAGAATGAAGTCTTACGAGCCCAAATCCAAAAGATGAAGCTAGAGGCCGACAACCCCGTCAGAAGTGCCAAAGATACAAAGCTTATAGCAAATCTAAGGCAAAAGGTGAATGATTACAGTTTTGACCTCGACAAAGCAGAAAAGGAATTAGTTGGGGTCCGGAGACAATTGGCTAAAAATGCAGAAGAACGGGCTCGCATGGTTAAGCAATTAAAAGAAGAATATGACAATAAGGTCGCAAGATTAAAGGAAAAAGCCACCGACGCAGAAAACTGAATGATTAAACAGGCAAAGGACTTCAAAGTCGAGAGAGAACACTGTTACAGGGCATTGGCACAGTTAGAAATGG